>NC_142806.1:49375879-49542604 GCF_049724085.1 Artemia sp. Qi Xiang Cuo
TCCATTTGGCAGATTCTGCAAATCTGCACTGCCAATCTGCAAATTTTATTTCAATGGAGACTTCTTTTCCGTCTCCGTATTGGCAGTTTGCAGATTCTGCAACCTTCGACGTTGCTTTTTCTGCAAGATGGCAGAATCAGGGATAATGGAGATCAGACTTGGCGAATGCAAAATAACTACCGGACAAATTAAAGACTCTAGTAAATATTTTCAGAAAAGAATTTTTAAAAGAAATTGGTGATGATTTATGAAAATGGGTAAAACAGCTAAAGATACAGAAGCTATAAAGGGTTCTAGAAAATGGACATCAGAAGAGTGATTGTATTAATAGAAATATGGAAGGATTTTTATGAGCAACTTTCTTCAATGGCAAATAAAATTCTAACATGAGAGGAAACGGCAAATATGATGGTTGATAAAGGCTATGAGAAGAGATTCCCTACATATATAAAAATAAGAATTAGATACTTAACAGATCAGTACAATAGAGTGCGACCCAGATCTTCTGATACAGGGAAAGGTGGAGAAGAAAAGCCAGCATGGATATTTTACAGTCAGGTGCATGAAATCTTAGGTAAGATTCTTTCTTAAACTTGTTATGGCTAATGATACCTTTTTAAGATTTTAGTGAAACTTGCATTTATAGGCATTGCTGCTTTGAAAAGTGTTTGCTCAGTCTCTCCTAAACCAAGAGCTGTAATACTGAAAAAAAGTAGCCTACCATCTCATCCCCTTCCAACACTATTTGTAAATATAATAGGCATCCTTGCCCCCCCCTCCACCTTAGTGGGGCCGGGGATAAACCGAGGCTATTTATAAAACTTTACAGGTTCTGTTGACTTTTACTAGGGTAAAAGGACACTTTACTAGGGTCTATGACAGTCCCAAATCTCATACTTATATCTACAAAACTGCATATGTGCTTTGGCTGTATCTTACTGATTCTATTAGCAGCCAAAACATGGAAAATTAAGAAAAACCGGGGTTTAAGAAAAACAGAAATGTCAAAAACAATTAGGCTATGTTTCAGGTTGTAAACTATTGTGGGTAGGCTTTTGCTATAGGCTATTTGTTATTAGTTAAAGTGTTTTATTTGAATTATGCTTAGCCTTCTAGTTATAATATCCAAAGACCTAAATTTTAAATTGCAGTTCACTGTGAGGTCCCTAGAAACTGATTAAAATAAAAATGTAGAATCTTGCAGCCTAAAAAGTTGTTGGACACACTATCTAGTATTTAAAGTATTTATTATGAATCTTTATAGTTATGGATTATCTGATTTTTGTATGATTTCTTTTGACTATGTTCTATTTTCAAATTTATCTGTAAGACTAGGCACCCCTGCCTACTACTTTCTAGAAGAAACTTTGTATTGGCCCTCTTAAACTTTTTTTGTAAATGGAAACTCTTGGCATTAAATTAACTAAATGACAGGGCAGAAAAAAATTGCTGACCAATTTAAATTTTCTTGAATACCATATAAAAAAAACCTTAGATATAAAAAAAATTCTGAGTCAAATATAAACAAATGAAAATCTTGTTCCTAATATGGCTCTGCAAATACAACAGTGACAGCTAATACCTTTTTGTTTGTTCTTTATATTTTTCAAATTTCTAGGAGTACGCCCAGCTTTCAATGAAGAAATTGCTGAGACACATGAAACATCAATTGAAGCAGATGTAGATGAAATATTGGAAAACCATAATCAAGGTTAGTAATTAACTTGTACAGTATATATTTTTGGAGTGTTTTTCTTAATTTTTTCCCAGTAATTAGTTTTGCTGGGATCAATAAAAAAGAACTCCCATGGGATCTTTCAAATTCATAAATCTTTTCTAAGAAATGACTTTGGACAATTAGCTTGAATTGTGGTTGAATAGAACTATAGCTTTTGGAAAGAAAGGGGGTTTTTCTTATTGAGGCAATGGGATTCCAACTCCTGGCATGACTATGTATGGCCTAACATTGTTATTTTTAGAATTATAAATAAAATGTTTTATTTCCTTTTTCAAACAACTTAAAAAATTGAAACAAAGCAACAACTAAGAATGGAAATAATTAATGGCTGAGGTATTTTGTTTTTACCATAACAGACATTTCCAAGACAGGTTTGCAGCACTATGAAAGGGTTTTGGTAAGATATGCAAAATATTGGACCTTTAAGCCACCCTCTTCTGTTGCCATGACTGCACTGAAGTCAAAACCTCCATTCTTGTTGGGAAAAGTCTGTAAAAATGATGCTTTTCTTGATTATATCCAAAACATCACAAATTTTATGGTAAATTGTGAAATATTTCCCAGGAGGGGAGGGAGTAAATGTATTCACAACTTATTTTTAATAAAAACTATTTCTATTCCTCCCTCAAAAGATTGATACCAAATACAATATTTGCTAGTGAAAATCTAGTAGCAAAGTTGACATTTTGAAACTTTTTAACTTGTTCTTTATAAAAAAAAAAACAAGATAGAATTCGAAATTGGACAAAGATCAAATTATGTAATTACGAGTTATATGCTTTTTTATATAGATCCAATGTTTAGCTAGCCCTCATATATATTTATATATGTGTATTTTCTGTTTAAGGAACTCAAAATGCAAATCCAGGGCCAAGCATTTCAAGGAAAAGACAGCTTAGCAAAGATGATACCAGTAAGAATATTCATGACACCTTACTAATATTAGTAAAGTAAAAATGACTTTGTTGCAAAAGCAATTGGTTCATTGCTCCAATATTTACATTCTCCCATCTTGATTTTTGGAAATAATATTAGATAGAGAATTGGAGAGTATTTTCCTCTTTTATTTGCTTCATAAGATACCCATTAGTCAGCTACTTGCCAAATCAATAGGTCAAATAGTGATAAAAACTCTGTGATTTATTTATTAACACAGGAAACGTAAGAATAATGCTGGTCAAATAGAATATATTGCACTTAAAGAAAAAGCCAAATAAATGACAAAGATAAAAATACATTATTTGCTTCATAAGATACCCAGTAGTCAGTTACTTGCCATATCAACAGTCAAATAGTAATCAAAACTCTGTTTTTTATTTATTAACACAAGAAACATTAGAATAATGCTGGTTAAATAAAATATAATACACTTATAAAAAAAGCCAAATAAATAGCAAGGATAACAAATACATTATTTGATTCATAAGATACACAGTAGTCAGCTATTTGCCATATCAACAGTCAAATAGCAATAAAAACCCAGTTTTTTATTTATTAACACAGGAAATGTTAGAATAATGCTGGTTAAATAAAATATAATGCACTCAAACAAAAATCCAAATAAATGAAAAGGATAACAAATACACAAACCACTGCTGATGAGATAAGAAATACACAAAACATTGATATTGCTGTATGGTTTGATAATTAAAATTGCAAAAAATGGCTGAACAAAATTATGGCTGAACACCATTATATTTGTCCAATTTTACAGGAGTATAATATTTTGGTGAAGAAATCAGTTCTTGTGAAGAAATCATTCTTGGGGTCTTCATAATTCATCATTCTTACGTAACAATTTTTGATAATTGACAGGATCATGGCAACTTATCTTATGGAATTTAAAGTAAAATTAAAAAAACTGAGATATATTTTCAAGAATTTTTAGGGTAGCTTTATATTTTGAAAACCTTAATTTGTTTTTGTTCCAGAATACAGTTTTTAATTTGTAAATAGGTTAAACCTTCTGCTTATAATAGTTTGTACTTTTCAAACATGTCTGTAGGGGGGGTGTTCCTTAATGTTAAAATTGAAGAACAGCATATCTCTAATGCATTTTTTAAAAATTATGCCCAAATCCTGTTATTGAGCACCTTTTCACTCAAAACGAAAAAGAGTAAGGCGTTAAAAAGGGGAGAGAGGTTGAAAATGCTGAAATTACAAAACTTGCACTGGAAATACAAGAAATACCAACATTTTCCTTTTTCTGTAGAATCTTTCTATCCTATATTTACAAAAGACACTAAGCTTTAAAATCAGTGGCCTGCACAATCATCCTGTATAATATATAGAAAAGGCACAAAACTTTAAAATCAGTGGCCTGTATTATTACCAAGTATAAAATATTATGCAAAAAAATATAGTTCCATAAAGGAGTAATCACTACATATTTTTTTTTCCTTTCTTTTTTTGTGACTTTCAAAAACATAGCAGAAAGTAAAGAGCAGGTTCCTTATTGACAGAGCAGCGAAAAGTAATTCAGAAGCTTAGGGAAAGTGTCATTGTCAATCATGTATTTACAAAAGGCACTAAACTTTAAAATCAGTGGCCAGTATTATTACCCTATATAAAATGTTATGCAAAAAAACAAAAATTTAGTCCCATAAAGGAGTAATCACTACATATTTTTTTTTCTTTCTTTTTTAGGTGACTTTCAAAAACATAGCAGAAAGCAAATAAGAGGTTCCTTATTGACAGAACAGCAAAACCTAATCCAGGAGCTTAGGGAAAGTGAGATTGCAGAGAAGGAATAGGGGAAACAACTCTTTTCTTCATTCTTTGAAACTCAAAAATCACTATTGGATGCTGTTAAAAAAAATAGTGAAATTATAGAGGAAATTTCAAAAGAAAGACAATCCAAAAGAAGTGTGAATAGCATGCATAGCTGCCATCACCCCAAAATGAGCAATGTGAAGGTTCTTCAAACAAATTCTTGCAATTCGATGGATGATATTCATATCATTTCCTCTGCTCCCACAGATGCAAAGAGGGCAAATAGTGTTAATACAGTAAAACCAAAATTTATGATTATTAAAAAGAGTAGAAATAACTGCTGCTTGTTTTTTTAATTGGTAAGCATATAATTGAATAGTTTTAGATGTTATAAAAATTAAGGTGAATAAAATATAATTTGTGATGGAAAATTTTGCATGTTCTCCTGGAATTAGGATCTCTTGCTTAAAGGCAATTTGAATTTATATATTTATGTTTGTATTACTTAAAGCCAAGACAGTTTCATTTTAATTGACATCTTAGGAGACATTTTTCTACACAAAAAATGATGTTAAATTTCAGGCGGTAGAAAACTATTAATTTGACAGTTCCAAGGAAATAAATACTTTATCCCCATAGGTAAAACAACTTTTTAATTACCAAAATAACAGTTGCACTAAACAAAAATTAGTCACAGACTCTTGACAACTGAACTCACAAATTTGTAGCCTTATCTTGTTGAATTTCATGGGGTAGAAAACTATCTATTTGACAGTTCTAAGGCAATAAATACTTTATCCCCATAGGTAAAACAACTTTTTAATTACCAAAATAACAGTTGCACTAAACAAAAATTAGTGACAGACTCTTGACAACTGAACTTACAAATTTATTGCCTTCTCTGAGCCCAAAAATGACTCTCTAAGGCTTGTTGGACATCAGATCCACTTGTAGAGACCCCCTGTTGACTTTCATGCAGGAATATTCTAGGCTGTGCTCCAATGACCTGGACACGGTTTACCCTGCGATTCTGTAAATGCCTTTCAAGGCCAGACAAATAAATTTTCCACTCCTGCAACACTTCAAAGTTCCTCATTGAGCAAAAATTATTAAGTCCTAAAGCTACAACACACACTTTATTTTCTGTCCCAAACTTAAAGTTTAAGCTATAAGCAAGCCTTGGAAATCTGGTTTTGACATGGCCAAATAGATTTTCAATGACCCTTCTTGCTCTGGACAACCTAAAAAAAGAATCTATTGCTTAAAAGAAACGAAAAAATAGCCCTGAAGTCTCAATAGTTTTCTAAAAAAGCAAAAGAAACAGTCAAAACTTGAGTAAAGGGTTCTTAATTTTAAACCTTGACTTTATGGTATATTAGAACATAATATGAACAGTAAAAAAACAACTGAGATATAGTGAGGAAAAAGATTCGATAAGAGACACCAAGTTAGAATGAAGTTAAAACAAAAAGAAAATGAACAAAATTAAAAAGACATGTTCTTACAATCTAGAGCTTTGGATAAAATGTTTTACTCTATTTTTGCAGTACATGATTCTTTATAATGACCAGGTATTAAAGGGAGATACCATCTTTTGCAAAATCATCTAAAATATCTTAGGGCATGACAAATCTAGGCACTGAAATAAAATTAACTTTCTTAAACATATTACACACAAGAGAGCTGGGTGGTTGGACACAAGCATCAGAGCATAAGACCTACAAGAGGGAGTTTCATAGCCTACAAGAGAAAGTGACACAGCCCAATGGTCCTAAGGTAAGGTCTGCACATATCACTGGGGTCCTTTATCTCAGATCAATTCATTGACTGGCAAGAATCATGATTTTACTTTCTTTTAGAGAAGGATATAAACTGCTCCAGAAAATACAAAAAATGTTTTGTTTTCAATAACTTTCAACCAATTTGCATTTTCTTTATAACATTAAAAACAGGGTAAACCAAAATTTAATTCAGATTATGGATAGAATAGAATTGCAGCCATGAAATAGTAGCAAAGTGATTGGTTTTATTCACATGTTAAAACTGTGAGGGCAGAAAGATAGCATACCAAAACATATGCAGGGAATATAAACCTTAAATACCATGCATAAAATTAATAGTTTGTCTTTAATCAACAATGTTCAACCAATTTACATTTGATTTTTCATTTGTAAAACAGTTTACACAAAATTTTCAAGATTTAATTCAGTAGATGGATAGAACAAAATCTCAATTATGAAAAAATATTAAAATTTTTTGTTTTTATTGACAAACTAAAGAAAGATAGCATACCAAAACTTGCACAGGAAACATAAACCTTAGATCTTTCATTTTTGAAGTCATATCCATAACAGGATTTCATTATAATTAAATTTTTCAGTTTGTATTGTCATTGTCCTAGGGCTTTTAAAACAATAATCATTATTGTTATCATTATTGATTTTTCTTTTAATTTTTATAGAACCAATTAGCTTCTGAGCTTGGAATTCTAACTGTTATTCATTTAGGTTTAATAACATAGTTAAGTGTTTAAGCTGTGTAGCTATACTAAGCTGACAAATATTTGATTGATTCTGAACATACTATTCTGAGAAATTTACTTAAAAAAAAACAAGCCAAATTACTTGCTTTAGAGAAAACATGGACCTTAAATTCTCTACCTTTTTGCCCTACTCTGTTCACAGTGAAAAGAAAAAGGAAGCCATTTGCTGGTTATGCTCAACAACAAGTTTAGCAGCTTTATTTTTTGTTGTAGTATGTATTGCTCATTAAATAAACTGTCAAATATAGCAATTTTATTCCAAGACCCTGAGTTTTTAATTATACAGGAAAATTAATGATATATTTTTTTCTAATTCAACCTAAAACGAGGTTTCTAACAACCAAAAATACTTTAAAGAAAGCAGACATGAATTGGTCTGCTAATGAAAGCTCAAGAAGTAGACTATAGGACTAATCTTTGGATGAAAGCTTTGGAGCCTAGAGAAAATGCAAAAAGCTTACCTTTTATTAAAAAGAATTTCTTCTGGCTCAGTTGATTGCTTTCTAAAAGGCTTCATCATCCAAGACTCTAGTCTAAAAGCCCCATCCCCAATAAGATGAAATGGAATCTTGACACCATTCAAATACCTTGAATAGCTAGGAAAGAGAGTGCCATTCATAGCTTTTTGGTAAATAATGGTGGACATAAATGCACCAGCATCACTACATCTACCTGGTATGCCTGCTTTAGCATACAAATATTGGTACTTGGCATCTGATATCACAAGCATATTCACACTATACCAGCCCTTAAAATTATAATAGTCAGTTTGATATCTTTTGGGAGGGTGGAAAGGGACATGGCAACCGTCTATAGCCCCAATAGTCATAGGAAATCCCCAAAGTTCGTCAAATTCCTTTTCTTTTACCATTAATTGTTCCAAGCTAGTAGGCCATTTGATTAATTCTGGCACAATAACTCTCAGTGCAGCATCTATAAAATCATGAAAGCACTTCCCAACAGTACTCCTTCCCAAGCCAAATAGTGAGCCTACTGTTTTATAATCACTGTTTGTTGCTAAAATATAGATGGCAACAGCAACTTTTTTGTCCACTCTAATTGCTGGCCTGAATTTTGTGTTATTTGTTTGTAGTAGCATTTTCTACTTTATTCACAATCAAATAAAAGCTGTCCCAGTTCATTCTGAAATAATTGTAGAACTCAGCATAGGTATACCTTTGACGAATATTATCCCACCAATCGTGAGTTTGAGGCATAACCCAAATTCTTTTAGAAGAAAGCTCCCTCCTTAGCTTTTGCAGCTACCTGAGCTGTGAATTTACATTGAGATTGTCTCTCCCTCGTTTAGACACTGATAAATTAATGAAGATCGAGTTTGTTATCATAGATAGTCTCTGCAGCAAGATAAATAATTATAAATTTGATTGAACAAGATGCATCTGAAGCATTTCCAGTGTGTTTTTTGTAAACCCACGAACCTGTTGTTTATATATTTTGCCGAATAACCGCAAATAGAGATGACAATGATTGAGGATTCGGCATTCTGGCAGATTTGCAGAATCTGCCAAATGCAGACGCGCCTTAACAGATCCTTATTACCACTATCTGCCAATTAAGACAAGCCAATACACCAATTAAGACGGGGCTTAAACCTTTTTCAAAATCCTCATCATTTCGTCCATGACAAAATTAAAAAATTGCATTACGAAAGTGCTACAAATTGAAGCACGTGCTACAGTGCTACACATGATGAAATAGTACTTGTTCTTTCGTGCTAAAGTCAGAAAAAGTTTTGCCCCTAATCTAATTCTACTTTTACCTTGCTTGCTTACCCTTCGTTCATCCTGCTCCACTTTCACGGAAGAACAACGATTTATGTGATCTGCCAAAATTCATCTGATTTTAGCGGCTGTTTTATGCGTCATAATGGTTAAACAGATCTGAACTCTTTTTATTAACTTTTAGAATTTAATATGATTTATTCCAATGAATACGCTAATAACAACCACAAGCCGAAGACATACAATATCTTTGGTTTATTATTGCATAAAAATTTTTGGTACACGTTATTTAATTCAGTTGCAACACAATATTTCAAGATAACTTTATGATTTAAGTAAGGCCTCAAAAAAATAAAATGTGAGAACGGGTTTAATACAAAAGCCTTCGTAATCCCAAAATGAAATAATACGTACAGATAAAAAAAAAACAGAAAAGAAAGGCACTTAGATCCATAAGGCACTAAGAGATTTAAGACTCAAAAGAGGCTAGGATATTATCTAGATCGACTAGATAAGTTGTTTGGCCAGTTTCTTCGACTTCACAAGTCTTATAAATGTCACTTTTGAAAATGAGCGTACGCTTTGAAGGCTCAAACGTCGAGCAACAAGAGCCCCATGCTGAAAACCACAGCCTGAACACAAGTATTGAGTTCAACATGGGCAAGAGAATACGGTTTTGAAGCTTGCTTTTAATGACATTCATCATAGAAAAGGACCGTCCACTATCGCATTGCTAATTGGAAAACTCAATAGGGTCAATGCCCACTTGGCTAATTCACGAAAAGGAAAATCCCGGTGCATTCGTTTAAGCACCGCTTTAGCCGCAGTTTTCAGGAACGCAAAACACTGTATTTTGATTTCGCTCTTCTGTGTGTCTGAAAGTTTAGATTTGGCCAGTTCAATCAGGAGCTCGTGTGCGTAATCAACTTGATCTGGTGGCAAATGATTGATTTCGAAGTCCATATTAACCATCAAAGACAATGCAGATGAGAAGAATATCCTACGCAGGAGACTTAGTGTCAAACTCTGCAGCTCTTCAAAAATACAAAATTGGTCAGCGTGTGTGTACTGGAACAGCAAGTTGACCCTTTGAAATTCGGTCAGCAATGGCTTCAATAACACGATGAAAATTCCGTTTTGCTCATCTTGATACATAGCGTGTAGCACTCTGGCAGTATAGCAACGTTCTTTGTCTTTGGCTAGACTGAAGAGTATGGTGAGCTCCAAGTACTGCTCATGTATGTGAACCAAGACATTGTACCAAGAGAGCCAACGAGTATTTGAGGGAGAAATAATACGTAAGGGTAAATTTCCATCGTTTATCAACTTAATTACATGTTGATATGTCTCCCTTCTAAGGGGGCTTACATTAAACCATTTATATGTTTTGGACATCATAAACTCAAGGTTCGAAGGAGGTTCGAAAGGAGTCCTCTGAAGCACTATTCTAGACAAGCTACTTTTGATATCTTGCAAGAGTTAGGTTAGGAAAACAAAACTTTCAGTTATGAATCCAGGGCCAAGAACATACTATGGGAAGGTATTGCCATTTTACTATGTTAACCCCCTTCTGATTTCTAAGTCTTGGAATTTTGACAAAACAACATTATATCTTAATTTTGAGTTTCTTTATCTCTGGTTTTAGTTTGAAAATGCAATTCCTGTTATTAGAGTAGAATTTTATGCCATATCAAAGGTTTTTTTTTTCCTAAATTTAGGAAATGTATTTCCAGGTCTTTGAAACGTCCCAAATTGGGATTGAGCAAAGTTATGAAGCTGAAAACACTTTTATTTTTTACTTTTTTTTAAGCTGAAGATCTATTCTGCATGGTTTCACTTTTATAAAACAAAGGTTTTTAAAGGTCATCAAAGGTCAGTGCCCTCTTTTGGGGAAAGGAGTAGAGATGGGTTGGCTACTTCAAAATATCTTTCCGGGACATACTTTAGTCTGTAAACCCATCCCAGAAAACTTCATTTTTGTAACCTAACCCTTTCCCAAGATAGCAACAAATAGCTTGTCTAGAATTTTACCATATATAATTCAGACTATATATTTGCATGGGCGCCTATAAGGGGGAACAAGGAGGGAGCGCCTTCACCTTAGTACTCTTAGCATCACTAGTTACAGTAACTCTAGTTGTGGTACTAATAATATACACTTAGTGCCTTCTGGATAGTTCAAAGTCCTCCACAATGTACTCTTAAAGATCTAACTTATTAATATAAGTTGATCTTGAGATATTGCTTTGTCACCTTTTTGAAAGTCCACATGCTCATAGTTTGTTTTGATTTGGTCCAACGTCTGCCTAATTATTTCTTGTATTTGATTAATGAGGATGTTGTTATATTCTCTTTGGACTATTGCTCTGAGTGTTGTGGGAGGGGGGGGGGGTGGCATTCTCAAAGTCATAATTTCTGGACCTTTAAACTATGCTGAACAAAATGACTATCTTAAAATTTTGATTGGATGTGTTTGGGCAAGTGATTGACGTGGGGGAGGGGGAGCTGGTTGCCCTCCATGAGCTCTTTTTGAAGTTCCTGTGACATTCCTTTCTATAAGAAGTACCCTGGTCTAAAAAACAAAACAATATATTGTGCCTACATTGCTCTTTACTTAGGCAGCACTATTGTACTTCCTATGATATTTTGTCTTGAAATTTTAATTATACAGCACTGGAAGTGCCAATTAGACCAGGTAACCCCCCTCCCCCTATAATTCAGCCTATGAGCACCCATGTATATTTGCACTTTAGGGGTGGGGGGGGGGGTAAAGTATAATAAACTTGCAGTTAAAAAGTCTTAATTAAAACAGTCTAGAGAAGGACACGTAGAGAAGGAAACATGTTAAGAATACAATTCATAATATGCAGAATTATTGTAGATAACACATATTGCATGTATCTCAGCTATACTTTTTCCCTAACTCCTTCCCCTAATGTGCAAATATATAACCCAAATTATATATTTCCAATGCATTCTGCCACCCATCATTATCTTGCTTTTCTGGTTTTTGTTTTGTCACAGTTGATTAAATTTACTGGTACAATGGATGAATTTCAGCCATGTATTTGCAAATTAAGGGGGAGGGCCTGGGGGTAATGTATAGCAGGGCTACAAGCAAGATATCAGCAACAATTATTTCTGTATATTAATTATCAAGTATGAATTGTTTTCTTAACACGTTTCCTTCTCTAGGTATATACCATTACAAGTAGGGAAATCTGCATATTACAAAGTACAAATTGTTTTCTTAACATGATTTTTCCGCAACAGCCCCAATTTTAGACTAAGCCTAGGCTACAAAAAGTTGGGCCAGATCTGTCAAATATATAAAAAAAGGATAGATCTGCATAAAATTCAAGTCTTGCCTTAAGGGCTAGGCACACGTAGCTGATTTCGGGAACCAAGAGTGTATTCCACGTCGAGTGATTATAATTAATGATGCTAATAGGCGGGGCTTAGTGACTTTTTTCGGTGATTAATCATCATTAATTACATTCTAGGCAAGGAATGTACTAGGGCTGTAGAGCTTTAGGCAAGTAATTAATCGTATTTAATGATTATCGTAAATTAATCCTAAATTAATCGTAATTAATGATGATTAATCACCGAAAAGCGTCACTAAGCCCCGCCTCTTAGCAACATTAATTATAATCACTCGACGTGGAATACACCCTTGCTGAAATCGGTTCCCGAAATCAGCTACGTGTGCCTAGCCCTTTAATCTCAGCAGCAATAAAATTCCTTGTAAGACTCCTAATACAGAGCCACCTCAGCCATGCAGAAATAAATTCCTAATGGGGAAGTGTTTCAGAATAGAAAGCGTTCCACGCTCTAAAGGAGGGATCTTGTCTTTTTGGTGCATAGCCACGGCTGAGCCTCCGTGATTTTGGAATTTTGGTCTGACTCAAAACTTTCAGTCAAAATATGCCCTTTAAAAAAAAAAAAGCCCACATTCCCGCCCCACGGCCCCCACGCTCACTCCAAAATTCAGCCCGCCTCTGACGGCTAAAACAAGCCCAAGGGGTGGAAAAAAAGGCCCATCTGCAACACAGTATACAGCTAAAAGCCCAAAATTAACTCTCTAATTTTTTCTATATGACTAACAAAAAAGTAGTCAATTTTATAATAGATGGCGAAAATACTTTCAGAAGAGGATCTTGAAACCACAGCCAGAGAGTTTCTGCTAATGATCAGGCCCAAGAGAGGGGGAGGGGGCAAAAGCACTGGCATTAAAAAATCTTTTTCATGGCTTAGGCATTGAAAAGACTTTTTCAGGAGAAAGGCTGTCTAAGTCATTATGCTTTGTAATTCAAAATTTGTGTAATTTAATTTATTATCAAACGTTTTTTCAGGCTTTTTTATGACTTATATTTTCCACTAAATGTTCTATTACTTAAACCACATACATGTATTCAAAAAAACTTCATCAGAGATAAACGGACTTTTTTCCACCCTACATAATGAGACTCCAAACCGCATAGCAATATTCAACTGGACATCTAGTTACTTTTATTGGACATTCACACGGGGATTAGTCGTAGTCTTAATTGGGATTACGACTAAGACTTGGCAAAAACTTCCCGTTCACACGGGTCTTAGAGTCTCAGTCCTAGGCTCAATAGTAGTTCTATCGGAGTCAACACACCTGCAACTAAGGCTAGGTTTCAACCAATAACATCAAAGATTAGTGGCCAGAAATTTAACAGGAATGGAGGGTGAGCAAGTGGTACAGATATAGAATGGTATATGAATTGAATTTTCTTGAAGAACTTAATGTTTATGTGGAGAAATATAAGGTTTCTGTGTGATAAGACAGAGAAAAATTACAAGGAAACTTCGATAAAGCAAAATGCATGGGAGGTCACTTGCTCAAAAGTAACATCAAGGCCTTTATTAGCTGCATTTTCAGATACTGTTTGGGATGTTTGATTAATAAAGTCAAGACATATAGTCTAAATCTGGCATATCCCCTTCTCAAAATTGTTTAAAAATGATTGCTTTTCACTTGTTGATAAATTCCTGTCAAATTTCTTGCTACTTATCTTCGATGAATTGGTTAAAACCTAGTCTTACATGCAGATGATTTGATTTACATTGAACTATTATTACGCCTAGGACTGAGACTCTAAGACCCGTTTGTACGAGTAGTGTTTACCAAGTCATAGTCACGACTACGACTAAGCCCTGTCTGAATAGCCAATTAATTTCCGACCCACGTAATTAGAAGGAAGCTTTCCCAAAACTTATTACCGAAAAGTAATTAAAAATTTTATAAAAAAAAATACATTTAGTTTTTTTAAATTAATAAACAAATTTATTCATGTGTTGTAAAGATTGAAAATAAAAATTTGTGTTGATACTTTTCAAAACGAGTGTCATTTTTTAAAGTTCTTTTTCCCGAATCTTACTTCTTTTTCTATGCGTCGTAAAACTCCCATTTATTCCTATGCACCGTTTAATCAATTTTTGGAGAAAACACTAGGAGACAGAACAAGTCATATCTTCGTTCTACTTGGGAGACTTTTCACAACTTCAAGCTTCTTGGTACAAATAAAAAATTTTCACTTGACTTAGATTCAGTCGTTAATCTGAATGAAGACAATCCCAGTCTCAATTTAAACGGACTAGAGTGAATCACCCGCAACTCATCTTTTTCTAATTCATGTTTATGGCCGCATACAGTTACATTATTTGAGCAACACTTTGGTTTTATCCAAGCAAGCTTTCCTTGACTTAGATTATGCTGATGATATAAGCATCCAAGATGAAAGTGTAAGTAAACTGAATGAACTTTTTGAGTTCCAAGTTCAGGTTGCTAGGATAGGTTTTAAAACTAATGTTAATAAGACTAAGTTGCTAAGGCTAGGAATTAGTGAAGATGAAAAGCTGACGTCGGGTAACGAAAAGATTGATCAGCTTCACTTACCTTGGTAGTATCATAGGCAGCGCGCTAGCGCTCCCTAAGTAAAGAACGATGTGGGCACAATGTGTGTTTTTTTTCTCCATACCCGGGCACTTCGTATTGAAGGAGTTGTAGTAGAAACTTCGAAAAGGGCAAATTCGATTGGAAATTGGGGTGGCTAATGCTCTTTTTAATAGTCGAAAGTGATTGGAGGGCTACTAGCCCCCCCCCCATGCCCATCATTTCCCCAAACACATTCAATAAAAATTTTGAGATAGCCATTTTGTTCAGCGTAGTTGAATTCCAGATAGAAAATATGTTTTTGAGAAGGACACTCCCCCACAACCCTCAGGGCAAGGGTTTTAAGTTATGCCCTGGGGGCATATAAGGTTTTTATAGAAGGCGTTGACGTAAAAACTTCAAAATAGTCTCTTTTGATTGGGAATTCAAAGGGCTATTGCGCTATGTAAGAGTCGAAAATAATTGGAGGGCAACTAGCCCCCCCCCACACCCATCATTCCCCCAAATACATCCAATAAAAATTTTGAGATAGCCATTTTGTTCAGCGTAGTTGATTTCCGGATAAAAAATATTTTTTGAGGAGGACACTCCCCCACAGCCCTCAGGGCAAGGATTGTAAGTTATGCCCTGGGGGCATATAAGGGTTTGTATAGAAGGCGTTGTCGTAGAAACTTCAAAATAGGCTCAATCGATTGGAAATTCAAAGGGCTAGTGCCCTTTTTAAAAGTCGACAGGGAATGGAGTGCAACTACCTACCCCCCATGCCCATCATTCCCCCAAACACATCCAATAAAAATTTTGAGATAGCCATTTTGTTCAGCGTAGTTGATTTACAGATAGAAAATATGTTTTTGAGGAGGACACTCCCCCACAACCCTTAGGATAAGGGTTTTAAGTTATGCCCTGGGGGAATATGAGGTTTTTATAGAAGGTGTTGTCGTAGAAACTTCAAAACATGCTCATTCGATTGGAAATTCAAAGAGCTATTGCCCTTTTTAATAGTCGAAAGTGATTAGAGGGCAGTTAGCCCCCCAACACCCATCATTCCCCCAAACATATCCAATCAAAATTTTAAGATTTTGAGCGCTGCCTAAGTAAAGAACGATGTGGGCACAATACATTATTTATTTTTTCTTCTACATACCCGGGCACTTCGTATCAAAGGAGTTGTCGTAAAAACTTCGAAAACGGCTCATTCGATTGGAAATTGAAGTGGCTAGTACCCTTTCTAACAGTCGAAAGTGATTGGAGGGCAACTAGCCCCCCACACGCCCATCATTCCCCCAAACATATCCAATCAAAATTTTGAGATAGCCTTATTCATCAGCGTAGTTGATTTCCACACACAAAAATTATTTTTTGAGGAGGAAACTCCCCCACAACCCTCGGGGCAAGGGTTTTAAGTTATGCCCTAAGGGCATATAAGAACGTTGGCACAATGTATCATTTATTATTTTTTTTTTTTCCTGTAGAGCAGGGAACTTCATATAGAAGGGGTCGTCGTAGAAACCTCAAAAGGGGCTCATTCGATTGCAAATCGAGAGTTCTAGTGCCCTTTTTAATAGTCGAAAGTGATTGGAGGGCAACTAGCCTCCCCCCCACGCCAGTCATTCTCCCAAACACATCCAATCAAAATTTTGAGATAGCCATTTTGTTCAGCGTAGTTGATTTCTAGACAGAAAATATTTTTTTGAGGAGGGGCATATAAGGTTTTTATAGAAGGCGTTGTCGTAAAAAATTCAAAACAGGCTCATTTGATTGGAATTTCAAAGGGCTAGTACCCTTTTTAATAGTCGAAAGTGATTAAAGGGCAACTATCCCCCCCCACGCCCATAATTTCCCCAAACACATCCAATCAAAATTCTGAAAGAGCCATTTTGTTCAGTGTAGTTGATTTCCAGATATGAAATATGTTGTCGAGGAGGACACTCACTCCCCCACAATCCTCAGGGCAAGGTGTTTAAGTTATGCCCTGGGGGCATATAAGATTTTTATAGAAAAGAAACTTCAAAACAGGCTCATTTGATTGGAAATTCAAAGGGCTAGTGCCCTTTTTAATAGTCGAAAGTGACTGGAGGGCAACTAGCCCCCCCACCCATCATTCCCCCTAACACATCCACTCAAATTTTGAGCTTGCCATTCTTTTCAGCGTAGTTGATTTCCTGATAGAAAATATGTTTTTGAGGAGGACATTCCCCCACAACCCTCAGGGCTAGGGTTTTAAGTTATGCCAAGGGGGCATATAAGGTTTTTATAGAAGGCGTTGTCGTAGAAACTTCAAAACAGGCTCATTCAATAGGAAATTCAAAGGGCTAGTGCCCTTTTTAATAGTCGAAAATGATTGGAGGGTAACTAGCCCCCCCCCCCCGCCCCTCATAACCCCCAACGCAAACCAACAAAATTTTGAGATTGCTATTTTGTTCAGTGCAGATGATTTCTAGATAAAAAATATGTTTTTGAGGAGGACACTGCCCCACAACCCTCAGGGCAAGGGTTTTAAGTTAAGGCCTGGGGGCATATAAGGTTTTTATAGAAGGCGTTGTCGTAGATACTTCAAAAAAGGCTCATTCGATTGAAAATTCAAAGGGCTAATGCCCTTTTTAATAGTCAAAAGTGATTGGAGGGCAACTAGCCCCCCCCCCCCCACGCCCATCATTCCCCCAAACACGTCCAATCAAAATTTTGAGATAGCCATTTTGTTTAACGTAGTTGATTTCCAGATAGAAAATATATTTTTGAGGAGGATACTCCACCGCAACCATCATGGCAAGGGTTTTAAGTTATGCCCTGGGGGCATATAAGGTTTTTATAGAAGGCGTTGTCGTAGAAACTTCAAAAAAAGCTCATTTGATTGGAACTTCAAAGGGCTAGTGCCCTTTTTAATAGTCGAAACAGATTTTAATAGTCGAAATTGAACAGAAATTACAATAAATAACCGAGTCAAACTCAAAACGAGCAGAAATTAACATAAGTTAGGCGCAAAACCCCTACGCCTTCCCAAGGCCAGAACAAAATTTGCACTTTACTGAAAAAATACAATTGAATGTACATTGTCAGTTTAATATACATATACTGATATTTAGTAATCAAAATGTTAATATTATTTGATTTATTAAAGTTATAAAATAGGACACATTTATATTATTTTTGGTAAAGTGCAAATTTTGTTCTGGCCGTTGGAAGGCGTGTATTTTGTGTGGACAACTTATGTTAATTTTAGCTCGCTTTGAGTTTGACTCGCTTATTTATTGTAATTTCTGTTCGTTTTGGGTTTCATTTATTTATCAATGCTGATTTGTGATTGGTTCACGCTTGGTAGATTATTTGATTTTATTTTTGCTCATTTTTTGTTTAATGGAGTTCTTTACTTTTCTTTGAAAAACTCATTTTGTGGAAAATGTTTTTTTATATTAATTATTAGTAAAGACGATTGGAGCAGTGAAGATCTTAAAAGTAGAATAATCGAGGCTACTACTGCTACTACTACTAACAACTCACCGCAGCACCAAGCCGCTTGAGGCCAACACAGCCACGTACGCTCCTTCTCCACCCCAATATATTCAAAGCCTCTCTTTTTAGCCCTCCCACGAAGTTCCCATTTCCTTTAAATCTTTCTTTATGATGTCCTCCCACCCCAGATGAGGACAACCTGCTTTCCATTTAGCCCCAGACGGTTGGCCGAAAAGAACGATCTACGGCAATCTGTCATCCTTCATACTCACAACGTGCCCTAGCCACCTCAACCTTTCTTTCATTATAGGCCAAGAGAGCGGTATCGAACCACATTTTTCGTACAACCTATTGTTTGAAATACGGTCAGTGATCCGGGTACCCAGAACAGTCCTTAAGCGATTTCTCTGGAAAACATCTAGCAAATCTTCATCCGCTTTTTGAAGCACCCATGCATCAGAACTATATTTGACCACTGGCATCACTGTAACTTCTAATATTCCAATCTTGGTTTGCAGACTTATCTTCCTATTCTTCAAACTTTTTTTAACTGCGAAAAAACATCCTGAGCCTTGGCTATTCTACTTTTAACATCCTCACTGCTCCCACCATCTTTACTAATAATACTACCAAGGTAAGTGAAGCTGCCCACCTGATCAATGTTTTCATTACCCAATGTCATCTTTTCATCTTCACTTATTCCTAGCCTTAGTAACTTAGTCTTCTTAACATTAATTTTCAAACCTATTCTAGCACCCTGAACTCACAAAACCTCTAAAAGCTTATTCATTTTGCTCACACTTTCATCTAGGATAGTCGAAGCTAGGGTTGTTTTATCATAGTCGAGAAAAGTTTTGAAGAATAGTAAGATAAGTTTGCGAACTAAGATTAGAATATCAGAAGCTACAGTGATGACAGTGTTCAAATATGTTTTCTTAAGCAATTTCTCTGGAATACTCCAAATAAATTACCTAAGGATTGTTCTGGGTACCCGGCTGAGTAACCGTATTTCAAGCAGTAGGCCGTACGAAAATTTTGGTTCAATCCCACTTTCATGGGCTATAATGAGAGAAAGGTTGAGATGGCTAGGGCACGTTCTGAGGATGAAGGATGACAGACAATCGAAGATTTTCCTTTTCGGTCAACCATCTAGGGCTAAATGGAATGCAGGTTGTCTGTGGTTGGGTTGGGAGGATGTCGTAAAAAAGATTTAAGAGAAATAGGAACTTCCCGCGAGAATGTAAAGAGGGAGGCTTTGAATACATTAGGATGGTGGACCATGTGTAGCTGTATTGGCCTCAGGTGACTTGGTGCCTGTGGTAAATTAATAGTAGTAGTGGTAGTAGCGCCATTTCAGTGTATTACGAGAAAGTATGTTTTACACAAAGCTTGGAGCTCAGGTCTGATTGACGAAGGTATTAATTTCAAGCTGAGGTGCTTAAATCTAGTGCTGAAAAAATAAGCACCTAAAAATAAGATTCCTTGGCCCATTGCAACAATACTTTTCCATTATGATAAATAGGAAAGTGTAGACATCCAAAACCTCAGGATTTTTCAACGAGATATGAAAGTGCTGCTATACACTTGTCCGCGCTATTTCTGTCATTTATTTTTGTTGAGTTTACTATTTAATTTTCTAGATTTAGGAGTGAGGCAGATGTTTACTATCATATATGCATCCTAAAATTTAATAACTCTCTCATTGCTAAGGATATTTGAGTTTTAACTTGAAAGCAATTCCATGGCTGGCTCAAATATTAGAAAGCTAGCCCATGACAAGAAAATCTTACACTAAAAATATTGTTCTTAGCATTGATGAAATCCTTTAGATTCTTTTGACCAAAAGAGAAGTTCAGATCAAATATTTAGCTTTGACTTTATTATGTTTATTTATTTCTTTTTTTTCACAGAAGTTCTTTCAACACATACTTTGAAAGTTGCATGGAGCCAACAATTTCATAACTGTGGTAGAAAATAGTAAAATAGGATAATGACTACGCAAAGCCAAGCTAAGAACTGATTCTATGCAATAGCCAGCTATCTTGGCCCTCCATCAACCCAAAGATGTTCCCACAATCATCTTTTTTGTACAATATGGACATGCTACGACATGGTACACTTTGTTTGAGGAAGAATTACACAAGAATCTTTAATCTCTAAGAATGGAGAACCAACGCTAACTGGTACCACTTGAAGTACCGAACAACCCAGTGATCCATCCAACATACCCTGTCCGTCTCCCTACCACCTTTTAGGACCATACAATACATTAGCATGTGACCCGTTGTTGAAAGTGAAATTGTATAAATTTACCAAGATTACCAAAATTTACCAATCACTCTAATATCAAGGTCTGCTCGAGTGAATGATAGTGCAGCTATACGTCATCAAATTTTGTGTTCTCTTAGGAAAAACTACTTCAGAGACTAGTGATGCGGAGGCAATGCCATATTCAAATCCCCGTGTTTTTCAATGACATATGGACTTTAAGGATGGTTGGACAGTGGTGGTTCTGGCCTCTCTTACACCCGGGGTAAAATCTTGATTCTCCCCTCTGTCTTCCAAAAATTTTCAGGCCACATTTTAACGAAATTTTTATTTATTAACAAACTTTTCTATTTCTTTAAATCTGACTTTTCTTACTTTGCCTACATAAAATTATTAACTATCTCGTCCCAATTGATTGCTTTGAATTCTTTGCGTTCTATGCTCATTAACACTAAATTATTTATTCACTACTGGCCCATAGTCGGTCTGAAGTGCGTTAATATTAATTTAAGTTTATTAAACGACCACTCGTTACTGGCCACCAACACTGCAACTGCTAATAATATTTGACAGGTAGCTCTTTAGTTTGCGAAGACCCCTTCTTCTCCGTATTACACCATTAATTTTAACAACATTAAAATTAATGCAATTCTTATTTTCAAGCAATGGGGACGAAGATATGTGAAAAATGAAAGTTTTGGCTTCAATTTGCTTACACAAATGTGGTAAATACTTTAATTTAATGAATGTAAATTTAAAAAGAAGTAAAAAGTAAATTTTTTGAAATTTTGCACCCTAGAATTTCTGCATCCTGGGTAATTTCCCCCTCTGGCTTTGCTAAAACCACCAATGCGGGCGGGATACAATTATGGACAAAGATCAATCTGGCCACCTTTCAACGAGTTCTTCACGCGAAAATGTCTTAAAATTGATAGAACTCTTAGAGTTCGACTATCAGTTCAGTCTGCAGTTGATTACGGAAGAATCTAATATGTATAAGATAACAGTGCTCGAAGCTGTAAACAAGATTCTCAACATCAGAAAAGTGTCTGCAAAATTGGTGCTGAAAGTGTTGATTGACGAATAAAAAAGAGGATGAGTTCACTTGCACCCTCAAATGGTGGAAGTCGTGGAAGGTGAAGAAGACTTTTTAGACGTCACAATACCAGAGAACAAAACATGGGTCTTACAAAACGACCCCAAAACCCGACTTTTGAGTTCCAAATGGTACACGAAGAGATATTCATGCCCGAAGACGGAGATAATGGTGAAGTCCAATGTGAAGACCATGTTCATTGTTTACTTTTTAACAATCGTGGGGTGGCACAGAATAAGCTTGTGCCACAAGGATGAATCATCAACACTACTTTCAACTAATATGCTCTTGCGCAACCACATTGGAGCATGAAGACTACCAGAGATTATTGATTGGTAGAGGTTTCACCATGACAATGCTCCAGGTCTCACAGCCTTCCACTTGACGTCATATCAGACCCAGACAGAACTGTTCTCCAATGCAAGAACTTCCCTTAAAGGTCATCATTTTAATGATGCTGCAGCAATTCAGAAGGCCGTAACTAATTCTTTAAAAGGCACTTCGGAAGCTGACTTCCAAGGAGCGTACGAATCATAATAATCACGTTGGCAGTGCCGCATCGACACCAAGAGAAGTATTTGAAGAACTTGACTGTACTCTTACAATCCAATGAAAAAGTTCCTCCTTATAGACTCAATCTCATTGCTTTCTAACGCAACATGTATCTATGCCAGTATTTTATAGTATATTATAGTATTTATAGGATATAGTATATAAGATATAGTTATAGTATTTATAGGATAAAGTATTTTATAGGATAATCAAAACTGATCAAAGCAGTATGAATTCTGACTAGAAAAGAGCATATTGTGCTATATGTTGAATGGGAAGAAATATAATTGTCAGATTAAAAAAAAAATAAATTAAAGCACAATAATTGGCTTAAGGTGAAACTTTAAAAGGAATTTTGCGTGTAACTTGAGTTTCTGATTGCAAATCTTGTTACATGTTTCCAATAGCCTTAGAAACAAACATGAGTTATGTAAAAATATTTATTACGATGGGTATTGAATAAATACTAACGTAACACGAATCATGGTGACTAAGAAAGTTGTTTGGATAAAAGGAAGGTTTTAAACGAAAAAGTCAAAGGAGCAAAATTGTATGGTGAAAGTGTCTATATCATTTGCTTTATAAAAACATCAAAAATATAAAAGCGTTAGTTGCAATAATAATTTTAGTAGCCTATCTACTTCTAATGTATATATTCCTAGAATAAGTCAGTCAACGAAACTTCTCCAGGGCGTCACTGGCAATGGCGTAATTTTGTCAAAAATCCCCAGGTCTGATGGACTTTTGATGCAAGTATTGTATTTGCGATTATACAATGGAGTGAAACTTCAAAAATTGTGGGATTCTGAAAATTGTTTGAAATTAGATTTAAGGTCAGAATAACATCCAGGGCCACTGAGATCTCATACTGAGCTTTAGTAGCAAATCCATTTGTTCTCACTCCCTACCATTTATATTTATTATAGGCATCGCTATAGCGTTGCCTATATAAAGGCCATACGGCTCTAATGTCTTATTATTTATTAATTAAAAAAATATTTCCACACAATAAGTTTTTCAAAGAAAAGTAAAGAACTTCAGAAAATCAAAAATGAGCAAAAATAAAATCAAATAATCTACCAAGCATGAAACTACCACAAATCAGAATCGACAAATAAATTATACCAAAAACAAACATAAATTACAATAAATAACCGAGTCAAACTCAAAACGAGCAAAAATTAACATGAGTAGGGCTCAAAACCCCTTTGCCTTCCCAAGGCCAGAACACAATTTGCACTTAACTTCAAAGACGGCTCGTTTGATTGGAAATTGAAAGTTCTAGTTCACCTTTTAAGAGTCAAACGAGATTGGACGGCACCTAGCCCCCCTCTCCATGCCCTTTTTTCATCAAAACCATCCAAAAGGACCTTGAGATAGCCATTTTTTTTAAATAGTTCAAAAAGCATACAACAAAACTCCGGGGTCGATACAGCCCCCCAGGGCCCGAGGGCACGCGTTATAAGCTATTCCCTGGGGGAATATATGGTTTTTATGGAAGGGATGCTCGCAAAACCTTCAGAGAGGGCTCATTTGATTAGAAGTTGAAAGTTCTAGTTCACTTTTTGAGTCGAACGATATTGGAGGGCAACTAGCCTCCCCCTCTCATGCCCCTTTTTCCCAAAATGCATCCGATAAAATTTTGAGATAGCCATTAAGTTAAAAATTGTTCAAAAGTCAGATAACAAAACTCAGATGTCGACACAAACCCCCAGGGCTCAGGGGAAGAAGTTGTAAGTTATGTCCTGGGGCATATATGGTTGTTATTAAAGGAATGTTAATATAAACTTCAGAGAAATCATCCGATAAAAAATTTTAGATAGTCATTAAGTTAAAAATTGGTTAAAAGTCAGATAACAAAAACTCAGGTGTCGACATAACCCCCCAGGGCCCCGGGACAGGTGTTGTAAGTTATACCCTGGGGCAAGGGCACCCATAAGCTGAATTCCAGGGGGGGGCAAACTTCGTCAAATTGCTACTTTTAATGCTATATAATACAAATCTCACAACAAAAAAAAAAAAATAATGCAGCATCATTCAGCCCGGGGGGGGCAAGAGCCTCCCCTGCCCCCCCCCATATGGGCGCCCATGCCTGGGGTATATATGGTTTTTATGAAAGGAATGCTCATATAAACTTCAGAGAGGGCTCATTTGGTTGGAAATTGAAAGTTTGAGCTCCCTTTCAATAGTCAAAAGAGATCCGAGGGCAACTAGCCCCTCCCCCCCCCCCAACGCCTTCTTTTTCCAAACTCATCTGATGAAAATTTTGAAATATCAATTTTGTTAAAAATAGTTCGAAGGTTGGATAAAAAAAAACTCCGGTGTCAATAGAACACCCTAGGGCCCGGGGGAAGGCGTTCTAAATTATGCCCTAAAGGCATGTATTGTTCTTATGAAAGGGATGCTCGTATAAACCTCATAGAGGGCTCATTTGACTGTAAATTGAAAGTTCCAGTTCACTTTTAAAGAGTCAAGAGATTTAAGGTCACCTAGCCCTCCCACCCACGCTTTTTTTCCCCAAACCCAGCAGCTACAAATGTTGAGCCAGTTTTTTGAAAATTGTTCAAAAATCGGATAACAAAACTCCGGTGTCAATACAAACCCCCAGGGCCCGGGGGGTAGGCGTTGTCCTGGGGGCGCATATAGTTCTTATCAAAGGGATACTTGTATAAACTTCAGAGAGGGCTCATTTGATTGGAAATTGAAAGTTCAAGTTCACTTTTTAAGAGTCAAGAGATATCCTAGGGCAATTACCCCCCACCCACCCTTTTTTCCCCAAGTCCATCCGATAAAATTTTTAAAATAGCCAATTCATTAAAAATAGTTAAAAGGTTAGATAAGAAAAGCTCCTGTGTAGACGCAAACCTCCAAGGCCCTGAAGCAGGCGTTGTAAGTAATGCTCTCGAAGCATATATAGTTCTTATGGAATGAATGCTCGTATAAACGTCGGAGAGGGCTCATTTGATTAAAAATTGAAAGTTCTTCTTCACTTTTTAAGAGTCACAAGACATCGGAGGGCAAATAGCCCCCCCCCCCCCTCAACGCCCTAAATGCATCAAATAAAAGTTTTGAAATCGACATTTTGTTAAAAATACTTCAAAGTTCAGATAAAAAAACTCCGGTTTCGACACAGCCCCCCAGGGCCCAGGGGTAGGCGTTGTAAGTTATGCCCTGGGGGCATATATGGTTGTTATCGAAGGGATGCTCGTATAAAACTTCATAGAGGGCTCATTTGATTGGAAATTGAACGTTGTAATTCACTTATTAAGAGTCAAAAGTGATCGGAGGGCAGCTAGCCTCCCCCACACTGAAAGTATTGTTTCCTAGAGGCACTTCAAATAGAAGGGGTCTTCGTATAAACTTCAAAGGAGGCTCATTCGATTTGAAATCGAGAATTCTAGTGCCCTTTTTAAGAGTCAAAAGGGATCGGAGGGCAACAACCCCCCCCCCAAACCCCCTTTCCCCAAATACATCTGATAAAAAATTTGAGGTAGCCATTTTGTTAAAAATAGTTCAAAGATCATATAAAAAAAATCTCCTTTACGTATGGCCATTTCGTTAAAATAGTTCAAAGGTCAGATTTAGAAAAACTCCTGTGTCGACGCAACCTTTCAGGGCCCGGAGGAGGCGTTGTAAGTATTGCTCTGGGGTCATATATGGTTCTTATGGAAGTTATGCTCGTATAAACTTCGGAGAGGGCTCATTTGATTGGAAATTGAAAGTTCTAGTTCACTTTTAAAGATTCAAAATAGATCGAAGGGCAACTAGCATCCCCCCCCCTCCATGCTCTTTTTCCTCAAACCCATCCGATAAGAACTTTGAGATAGCCATTTAAAAAAAAAATAGTTCAAATACCGTATAATAGAAACTCTGGGGTCGAAACAACCCCCCAGAGCCCGGAGGCGACGTTGTAAGTAATGTTCTTATGGAAGAGATTCTCGTATAAACTTCGGAAAGGGCTCATGTGATTGGAAATTGAAAGGTCTCGTTCACTTTTTAAGAGTCAAAAGAGATCGGAGGGCTCATTTGATTGGAAACTAAAAGTTCTAGTTCACTTTTTCAGGGTCAAAAGAGATTGGAGGGCACTTAGCCCTCCCCCCTCTCTACGTCCTATTTTCCTCAAACCCATCCGATAAGAGCTTTGAGAGAGCCGTTTTTTTTAAAAATTGTTCGAAGATCATAGAACGAATACTCCGGGGTCGACACAATCCTTCAGGGCCCGGGTTAAGCATTGTAAGTTGTGCCTGGAGGGTATATACAGCTGTTGTGGAATGTATGCTCGTATAAACTTCAGAGAGGACTAATTTGATTGAAAATTAAAAGTTCTAGTTCAATTTTTAAGATTAAAAAAGATCGGAGGGCAACTAGCCCCTCCCACCTTCCACGTATTTAAGTTTATCAGATGGATAAACCCATCCGATAAAAACTAGAGGTGACGATTTTGTTAAAAATAGTCACAATCCATCAGGGCCCAGGAACAGGCGTTGTAAGCTATACTTTGGGGGCATATATGGTTCTTATAGAAGGGATTCTTGTATAAACTTCAGAGAGAGCTCATTTGATTGAAAATAGATAGTTCTAGCTCCCTTTTAAAGAGGCAAAAGAGACCTAAAGGCACTTAGCCCCCCACCCACACCCTTTTCTTCCCTACTACGTCATTACCTACTGCGTCATTGGCGCTTAACTGAAAACTATATGCGTCTTGAACAGACTTGGAAAGTATAAACAACATCAAATTGAATATTTGATGTATAATGATATTAATTGTTGAAAGATCCATCAGTTCAAGAATTTATTTCACTGTAATTTTATTTTTATTTTCAATACTGCAAGAACTGGAAAAGAAAATATTTGTATTATAATTTGTTTTCAGTTAAGTGCCAATGACGCAGTAGGCTTTTGATTTTATTTACAGTTAAGGAAGGGGGCAGTATCCAAACTCTTGTTTGTAGTGAAACTATATTCGTCTTGAACAACTTTAGAAAGAACTAATAAATTAAACTGAATATTTGATGTATAATGATTTAATTGCTGAAAGCTCATCAGTTCAAAATTTTACTATCATTGTAATGTTAATTTTCAATATTAAGTACAAATGAAAATATTCGTAATAAAATTGGTTTTCAGTAAAGCTCCAATGACGCAGCAGATTTTAGACTTTTACAGTGAGAGAAGGAGGTCATACCTAAACTCTTGTTTGTAGTGATTTTTGTTCGTTTCAATCTTGATTTGCATATTCATTTAAAGTTTCACTCGTTTTAAGATTTATTTATTCATTTAAATTAATATCGTTGGCCACTGTCATCACTGTAGCTTGTAGCTTCCAATATTCTATTCTTGGTTGTAGCTTCCGTATTCTTGGTCTTGGACTTATCGTCCCATTCTTCCAAACTTTTTTTTAACTGTGAAAAAACACCCTGAGCCTTAGCTATTCTACTTTTAACATCTTCACTGCTCCCATCGTCCTTACTAATAATACTACCAAGGTAAGTGAGACTGCCCACCTGATCAATCTTTTCGTTACCCAACGTCACCTTTTCATCTTCATTTATTCCTATCCTTAGTGACTTAGTCTTCTGAACATTAATTTTCAAATCTATTCTAGCACCATGAACTCGCAAAACCTCTAAAAACTCATTCATTTTGCTAGCACTTTTATCTAGGATGCTTAAATCATCAGCGTAATCTAAGTCAAGGAGAGTTTTTCCTCCCCATTTGGCTGCATTTTCTCCCGTTGCCTTTCATGTGCTCCTTAAAACGAAGTCCATTAAAATGATCCATATAAAGCAAGAAAGAACACAACCTGCTTATATCTTGATTTAATACAAAACCACCTGCTAACCTCATTTCCTACCTTAGCAACAGCAGTGTTATTCTCTTATATAGCACTAATCCCTTTAATTTATTTTCCAGGTATACCAAACAAGGATAACACCTTTGCTAAAGCTCTTCTATCAACAGATTCGAACGCTTTCTCATAATCTATAAAACTTAGGACCAAAGGTGTTTGACGACTCAGGCACTTCTCAATTATTGAGCTGAGAGTGAAAATTTGGTCGACACATCCTCTACTTTTTCTAATACCGCACTGTTCTTCTCTTAAAACTTTGTTTGCAGCATCTCTCAGGGGCGTCTTTCTGGCATTTTTATTTAGGGGGGCGGGGACAAGAGGAGGTTCATATCTGTGGAGTAAAGGGGCATGGAATATCCTTCAGGGGTAAGGCGTTTAGGAGCTTTTGTTCTAAAAAAAAAATTTAGGACAAAAGCTCCTAAAAAATTTGGTCAATATCTACCAAATCATATTATTGAGTTAGGACTAAAGTGAATACACCATTCGATGCCTTTTTTTATGCTGATTACGAAAATAATAAACATTTCTATCGGAAATGAATTTCAGCCCCCCCCCCCCCCTCCCCCTATATATGCCAATTCAGGGTTAGGTTAGGTTAGGTTGGGTTAGGTTATGTTAGGTATAGCCTATATAGGGGGGGGGCTGAAATTGCTGAATTTCCGATAGAAATGCTTATTATATTCGTAATCAGCATAAAAAAAGGCATCGAATGGTGTATTCACTTTATTCCTAACTCAATAATATGATTTGGTAGATATTGACCAAAAATTTTACCAGCCTAAACACCAGCCTAGAAAAATTTTTGTTTTGTCAAAAACTTTTTTTGGAGAAGCTATTTTAGAATGGATACTCAATACCACTCTCCTTCCACTATCTCAAACTTCCTCGCCGATCAGGGGATACTAAATCTTGCAGTTAAACTATGCGCTATTCCAGCAGCCCCGTGCATCGCTTCATTCGGTTTCATGAAATTTGAAAATGGTGTTTTAGCAAATCCGAAAGTACACCCTTTAAATCGCAAGTGTTGAAATTATACAGGAATATTCTAACTCCTGTCCTTCAACTGCATGAAAAAAACATCTTTTTGCCTGGGCAGCAGTGATATGTCCTCTTTATTTCTTTGTTGCTATCAAAGCACTGGAATCTGGCTAATCCCAATATCTTATCTTTTTTAAGAATTAACTCTATGTCCTGGATTAGTAAGGCCGAACCGGACAAAGGGACATCATAGAGAGCTTGTTACGGGATCATTTATGAACTAATCTTTTTCATAAATTAAACTTAACAGGGCAATCATAAAGTGTAATATGACACCAAAAACGTGAGCTTTTGTTAAAAATGTTTTTTCTATTAATATTTATCGTAAATATTTATGTTTTTATTTAATTTCATGGGTTGAACCAAGAGTCGTTCATTCCAAGATACACATGAAATATATAATTTGGGCTATGTACTTGCAAAGTAGGGATAGGGGGCTGTGGGTAAAGTAGCGTGGAGCTTCATTTAAAATGTGTTAACTACAATTACTCTACACATCATGAAGTAGGCGTAAGAATTTCTTTAACATATTAATTTTAAAAAAAATTTCCACAAAATAAGTTTTTCAAAGAAAAGTAAAGAACTCCATTAAACAAAAAATTAGCAAAAATAAAATCAAATAATCTACCAAGCGTGAAACTACCACAAATCAGCATCGATAAATAAATGAAACCCAAAACGAACAGAAATTACAATAAATAACTGAGTCAAACTCAAAACGAGGAGAAATTAACATAAGTTGGGCGCAAAACGCCTATGCCTTCCCAAGGCTAGAACAAAATTTGCACTTTGCTGAAAAAAATACAAATGAATGTGCATTGTCACTTAATATACATTTACTGATATTTAGTAATCAAAATCTTAATATTATTTGATTTATTAGTACTGATATTTAGTAATCAAAATGTAAAAATTATTTGATTTATTAAAGTTATAAAAGGAAAAAGATTTATATTTTTTTCAGTAAAGTACAAATTTTGTTCTAGCCTTGGGAAGGCATAGGCGTTTTCCAATGAGCCTTTTATAACTTCCAATGAGCCCTTTTAAAGTTTCTACGACAACGCTTTCAATAAAACCTTATATGCCCCCAGGGCATAACTAACAACCCTTTCCCTGACGGATATGTGGGGGGGGAGGGGTTGTCATTCTTAAAGACATGAGGTCTAAGACATTCCAATTCCTTTAATAGAAAGGTTGTAAAAAGACTTAGAGTGGATGTGGTTGGGGTAATCTCGGGCGTGAAAGGAGTGTTAGTTGCCCTCCAATCACTTTCAACTATCAAAAAGGGTACTAGCCCTTTGAATTTCACATCGAATGAACCCTTTTTGAAATTTGCATAACAATCATTTCAATAAAAACCTTATATGCCCCCAGGGCATAACTTATAATCCTTACCCTGTGGGTTGTGGGGGAGTGTCCTCCTCAAAAACATATTTCCTATATGGAAATCAACTACGCTGAACAAAATGGCTATCTCAAAATTTTTATTGGATGTGTTTGGGGGAATGTGGGCTAGTTGCCCTCGAATCACTTTCGACTAATAAATAGTGAACTAGCCCTTTGAATTTCCATGTGAATGAGCTTTATTGAAGTTTCTACGACAACGCCCTCTTTAAAAACCTTATATACCCCCAGGGCATAACTTAAAACCCTTTCCCTGAGGGATGTGGGGAAGTGTCCTCCTCAAAAACATATTTTCAATCTGGAAATCAAATACGCTGAACAAAATGGCTATCTAAAAATTTTGATTGGATCTATTTGGGGGAATGATGGGCGTGGGCGGGGGGCTAGATGCCCTCCAATCACTTTCGACTATAAAAAAAGGTACTAGCCCTTTGAATTTCCAATCGAATTAGCCTTTTTTGAAGTTTCTACGACAACGCTTTCTATAAAAACTTTATATGCCCCCAGGGCATAACTTAAAACCCTTGCCCTGAGGGTTGTGGGGGAGTGTCCTCCTCAAAAACATATTTTCTATCTGGAAATCAACTACGCTGAACAAAATGGCTATCTCAAAATTTTGATTGGATGTGTTTTTGGGAATGATGGACGTGGGAGGGGGGGCTAAATGCCCTCCAATCACTTTTGACTATTAAAAAGGGCACTAGCCACTCCAATTTCCAATCGAATTAGCCCTTTTCGAAGTTTCTACGACAACTCCTTCGATACGAAGTGCCCGGGAACAAAGAACCAAAAAACAACACATTGTGCCCACATCGTTCTTTACTTAGTCAGCGCTAGCGCGCTGCCTATGATTATCTTCTCTACAGCCCCAATTCTAGACTTACAGAAAATCTAGAGAGGGGAATAATTTTGTTTCAACTAAACTACCAAATAAAAGAGTATTTTTGAAATCAAGGGATGGAGAGAAATCCAGAAGGAAAATACACCCCCCCCCTCTGATTGGCACCACTAGAACTGGTTACAATAGCAAAAAAAGCGTAATACCATTCAATACTTGGAAATTTAGTTTCATATATCTCTATAGGTAAGAATTCCCTCGGCACTGTACTATGGCTTAGTCTTGACCTGGTATGAAACTTGACCTGGTAATCCTTGACTCTGTAAAGGATTAAAGTTAAAAGTGACTTTTCATTCTTTTGATAAGCATTATAGCATTGTATAATATAATTAATTAACGAAATATAACTACAATTAACGAAAATATAATTAACTCAGTGATTACGGAAGTGTCACAGTACTCCATAAAGTATTAAAGTTACAAGTGACTTTTCATTATTTGGATAAGCATTATAGCACTGCCGGATGATCCTGGATTTTAAACTACTGAATTTCATGAAAGTGAGCCCCAAGATAAACAAAAAATCGCAAAGAAAGGAAGAAAACGAGGACAATTAACAGCCAGTGAAAAAAATTGAAAAATTATGCAAATATTTCGGTCAAGGCCTCCGCTTGACCGTCCTCAGTGCAGAATAAAACTGATAAAAATATAAAAACCAAACCTTAAAATAAAAACACCAAACTAAAATTGGATGACCCTTTTTTAGTAACGGTGAAAGGGTAACTGAATAAAAAACACAAGTCTAAATGGCATTTCAGAATTTCACTTTGCGTAAAGCACTTTTAAAGGCTGATCGCTTTCCAGTTTGATTGTTATCGGAGACTCTATTCGATTGCACAATATAACTTTGTGGATGTATGTAAAAACGATCAGAATTAATAATTTTGTCATAAATGGGACTTAGAAAAAATTCTCCAGTGTCTCTATTGAGAGCTACTTTTTGGTGAATGTGCTTTTTTAAAGTAGCTCTCAATAGAGACACTGGAGAAATTTTTCTAAGTCCCATTTATGACAAAATTATTAATTCTGATCGTTTTTACATACATCCACAAAGTTATATTGTGCAATCGAATAGAGTCTCCGATAACAGTCAAACTGGAAAGCGATCAGCCTTTAAGAGTGCTTTACGCAAAATGAAATTCTGAATTGCCATTTAGACTTGTGTTTTTTATTCAGTTACCCTTTCACCGTTACTAGGAAAGGGTCATCCAATTTTAGTTTGGTGTTTTTATTTTAAGGTTTGGTCTTTATATTTTTATCAGCTTTATTCTGCACTGAGGACGGTCAAGCGGAGGTCTTGACCGAAATATTTGCATAATTTTTCAATTTTTTTAACTGGCTGTTAATTGTCTTCGTTTTCTTCCTTTCTTCGCAATTTTATGTTTATCATGATTAGCCAGTGTGGTCTCAAAAATTATTTAAATTATTTTTTGAGCCCCAAGTTATATCTGGTTCTATTATCATACAGGGGCCCTTGCGAGTAAGTCTCTCTCCATGTTCTTTTTTAATTCTGGTTCTATTGTTATAATTCTGGTTCTCCATGTTTTTTTAATTCTGGTTCTATTACCATACAGGGGCCTTTGCGAGTAAGTCTCTCTCCTTGTTTTTTTTTTAACTTTTAATTGCATAGCGGCAATATAGTTGATAATTATGGCACTCACAAAACAGCATTTTGATGACCGTATGGATGAAGTTCTCCAAAAGATTGCGAAGCTCCAGCAAGAGAATAAGCTTCTAAGGTCGGAAAACAGGCTGCTTAGATCTGAGCTGGTAAGAGTGAAGGCGACTGCTCTTCACTCCAAACTTTACTCGAGAAGAAAGAATATTATTATCCACGCCCTAGAATCTTCAGTAGACGAAGATCTCCGTCAGGAAGTAGTTGGTTTCTTTGAGTCGAAACTTGGAATAGCTACCGCAACCCAGATACGCCTAAACGTGGTATACAGGATTTCAAAGAAACCGTCAAATACTGAGTCTGAGTCGTCTAGTTCTAGCGGTCTGACACTGAGAAACAGCGGATAACGTAAAAAGTCTGCCGATCCGATTTTCGCTAGCCATGAAAATTTCGACCGGTCAGAAATAATGAAAGAGTGTGGTAGACTTAAGAAAATCCGTTTGAGTGTATCTGTTTACTTACCATCTGATCTCGGGAAACGACGCAAAGAACTTCTATCGCTTGGTTATAAGCTGCGAAATTCAAAAGTGGCAAGTGAGAAAGTAGCGGAAAAGTTTCCAAAAAGGAAACTAAGAAATCAAAAACTGCCCAGTGGACAAAGTTTCCAGATGACTGCTACGATCCGCTCAAGCTTCCTCGCGTTGGCTCGGACTCAGATAATGCAAATAATTCTGACTCAGATACATAGAGATCTTTTGTTTATTTATAGTTTGTGTGTTATCATGGGAAGTTATAGTACTGGTGTTAAGTATTATTTAGATGAGGATGTAAGTAAATTTTAGATATTGGTAAATTAAATGAAAAAATATAAATTATTAAGTATTATAACTTCACCTCGAGAGAGTGTTTATGTGTAATTTGCCGCTTGCATGATCTTGAAGTGTTTTTGTTGTTTTTTTTTTTTTTTTTTTTTTTTTCAGTTGAAAAGCTTTTCCTTTTCGTGTGTTCTTGCTTTGTTATTTTTTTTCAGTGCTATAAGAAAGTTTGGATTTGCGCTAACTTCAAAATGGTCTACGGCTCTTCTCAAAAGGTGAAGCCATTGCCTCCCCTCAGTATGTTGATAAGTAATGAATTTCTGTTATAACCCCCCCCCCCCCGGGATGCTTTCTCATCAACTACCCAAAGTAATTTTAGAAAAATTTGAAAAAATTGTGGATTTTGAAATTAATAATAAATCAGATTCTCTGTTATTTGATAAGAGTAAATTTCTTAGAAGCCGATATCAAGAAGTATGTAATTTAAGTAGGGGATGCTCTTAGTCTCAGATTACTGTTCTACAACTGAACTGTCGAGGAGTATCCTCTTTGTTTTCTGATCTAATGATTTTCTGCCAACAGTTACAGCCAGATGTAATCGGACTTTGCGAAAATATTCTAACAGGACAAACAGATATCTTTTAGGAGTTACCTGGATACACTTCCCATTTTTTGCACAGATCGACTCTAAGTACAGGAGGCTTAGCTATTTACACACGGCATGACTACTCAGCGTGAATTAGTAAAGAATAAACCTGGAAAGCCGAAGGCGTTTAAGAATTTTTACTTGAAATATCCTTACCTTCACAGAAGAAAATAACAGTTGGAGAGGTGTACCGTCCACCGGCAGGATCCGTCTCTGCATTTCTGGGAAATTTAAGCCAAATAACTGGTATTCTGGAGAAACAAGGGTACGAAGCTATCTGAATGGGAGACTTTTGTATTAATCTAACTCTTCCTCTGTCCTCCGGTTCGGCAGAAATACTTAGTACAATGTCGGCCTCGAATACGTATGTACCTCTCGACGTAGAGTAACTGCCACTTCACACTCATTGATTGACAATGTTTCGACGCTGCACCCAATATCGGCCCCATTCTGCTATCTAACACTTCTGATCACTTACCTCTGCTTACGATTTTCAACATACAGCATCAACATCCTAAGCCTTATGGTTTGATTAAGCAGGGTTTACAACTTAGAATTTGAATGATAAGAACTTGGAGACCCTTAAACAAAACCTAAAGAGCACTTCTTGGGAAAGTGTTATGAGCACAGATGATGTTAATAGAGGATTGGATGTATTCCATAATATTTTTGTGAGTACATAAACAAACTGTTTCTGCGAAAAGCGTACAAAAATCACTGGACGGAAAAATCAACCTATCAGCCCATGGATTAGTCACGGACTGCTCCAGTCTATTAATAAGAAAAATAAACTATGGACTGATCACATAAATGACCCATGCATAGCAACGCTTGAGAAATATGAGAACTACAATAATTGTTTTCGATCAGTTCTACGAAAAGTCAAGAGAGGTGGTTTTAATGAGAAAATTGATGAAAGTGGATAGAACCTTCGAAAAATATGGAAGGTTGTATACTCCATACTGCGCTCCTGCAGCCCTCGCCCTGAGCTTCAATCGCAATTATCTGTTAATGGGGAAACTGTAACGGGACCAGAAAACGTTGCAAATGCATTGGGGACATTTTTTGCAGAGGTTGGCAAAAAAAAAACCCAGCAGATTCTGTTGGAAACCCCAGCAATAGTTTTAATGATTATCTTGGTCCGGCATGCTTCAAGTCAATGGCACTTGTACCTGTCTCTCCATCTGAACTCCTGTTAATCATACAAAATCTGCTAGGCAATTCGTCTTCTGGGTTCGACAGAGTGCACACAAAAGTTTTAAAAGCAGTTGCACCGTCTATCATTGAACCCTTTACTTACTTAATAAATTTGTCGTCGCAAAAGGGTACTTTCCCAGAATTACTAAGGAAAGCAAGAATAATTCCGATGCACAAAGGAGGTTTTCGACTTCACCCGACTAATTACAGACCTATTGCTATTCTTTCAGTATTTTCAAAAGTTTTTTGAAAAACCTATGCCGCGGCAGCTACTCCTGTTTCTGGATAAGAAAGGGCTTCTTAATAATTACCAGTTTGGGTTCAGACCAGGGCACTCCCCCAAAGATGCACTAACAGCTTTAAGTTTATGGATAAACAAAGCTCTGGACTCTATCCTACTAGCTGCAGTGGTTCTGCTTTATGTCAGAAACGTATTTGATAGTATGTACCCCTCAATTCTCATCGAGAAACTGGAACACGTACGATTTATATAGGACAAGATCCAAGGAACGATGTACGTCGAGTGCTGATCCTCACATCCTCAGCAATTTCATCCATGGCCTCCACTTCACACCTCCTTAGTTCATATTTCAATGCTTCTCCACTTTCTATACATTCTTTTTGTTTTCATATGATCGATCATTCAGATAATCCTTCTACAAGCTCCTTCTCCTCTCTATTAAGCATAAAGCCTTTTCACTAGCATTCCTAGCTGTAGTTTATGACTAAACACCGTATGGCTTATAACCAGATTGTTATACCTACAAAATTGCAAAAGTCTGTAGTCATTACTGTTTTCCTTTCCTATAGCTAATTTACCTAGGTTAGGATACCATCTATCCATGTTTCTACCAAACTGGGTGTTAAAATCTCCTAATAAAGTACCATACTTCTACCTGGGACCTTGTCTATTTGCTCCTATAACTGTAAGTAAAATTCATGTGATCAGTACTATCTCCATCAGTCGGCTCTACAGGGGCATATACTACTATGACTGATACCCTAAACTTTTTAGACATAAAATGAGCAATTAGTATTCTCTTATTAATACCTTCCCAGCCTCGACTAGTCTTGGCAGCTTCCTTGTTCATCATAAGCCCTATTCATTGTCTATGTACCACATCCTTCCTTCCTGAGTAAAAAATTCTATATCACCTAATTTCATACTTCTTGTCTATGGGATATGAGTTTCTAAAACCCCTAATAAGTCCACTTCAAAGCGTCAGTCAAAATGTCGATACGACAGTCACTTTTTAACGTCGTAACATTCCAAGTTCCAATTTTCATGTTCTTTAAATCTTTGAAATTATTTTGGCCTCAGGAAAAAGCAATAATCCCAGATATCAGTGCAGGGCGAAAATTAACATATCTTCTCAAGCTTAGACCTAAGCACTTAAGCCAGCTTAGAACCAGACAGCAAGAAGTCCCTGGGACCTCCAGTATGAACGGAGGTTTTGTGCAATCCTGGGCTACAATGTCTTTAATAAGCCCTTTGGTCGGACATATCACTGAACCATAATCAATTCCGAGGTACCGCAGGCTATCCAACTCATTAATCACTAAACTTTTAATATCGAGCGAAACAGTGCAATTATACTTGGCCAGCCTGTTAAAAATACAAAACTCTGTTTAAAAAAGTGGTGATTTTTTTTTTCACTTTACAAATTCTAAACTGTTATTATTGAAAACAATATTTATTTTGGACAGTTTAATTGCTATAGGGCCAAATCTAGGATTTGTTTTTGAAGGAGGGGGTATGATATGTCGGAGGTGGGGATTGTTTGCGGAAAAAAAAATACAAAATGCATTAGAATTTATTTATATGTATTTTTTTAGCCTTTTTACTTGTACAATTGAACCTTTGGTCAAGCTTTTACTTTTTTCCCCTGCTCAAGGCATAGCTTCGCTCTTTACTTTGATAAAAAAACTTGTTTTTTATTTTTATATTTAATTTCGCGTAAAAGATTATCGCTTAGAATGATGCCGCCACATAATTTATTGGCAAAAGTTTTAAAACAAGTTAACATGTCACTGTCATTCAGGAACTTGTCAGGGATTAACGCGAACTATCTAGGCTACCACTAGTGGCTGCAGAACTGTAATGGAGTCTTAAGGTATGTTAAAATTTGGAAAATGTATGTTAGTAGATATTATGGTGTTGGCTGTTAGAGGATTCTAATAGCATTGATACACTATATCTGGCCTCTTTAGAAAGGGAGGTTGGGCTGGGACACAACTTTGGTGGCTTATCTTCCATTGAATATACTGACTATTAGGCTTGTCCTTACAAAAAGCATTGAGGTGACAATCAAATAGTCTATTTTTTCCATCTAACTTCTGCTCAATAAGTAACCTTAATATGCAAAATAATACCATTTGAAGAAACATCAACAAAACTAGTAAAATTTTGTATAGGCTATAACCTAGGGCAATACCTGATCCCCTTAGGGGGGGGGGCTAGGATATAATTATTGTCATAACAATCATTAATTTTGCAACATTGTTGAATAGGGAATACTCTAGGCTATCTATTATGGTTATTACCTTAATTTCAGGATACCACGAGATGGCTAATTTGACAGTATATATATGTACAAATCTTTAAATTGGCCAACCAGTATTTTAAGCCTAGGAGTTCAGCTGGACATAAGGAACCTTATTAAGAAAACAATTCTTACTCCATAATATGCAGAATGATCCTAGTTAACACATTTTGCAGGGGGAGAGCCTTTATCTTTTCTTCTTTCCTTGTTTTTCCAGTTCTTCTTATAGATTTATGAATTTCTTAGGGACTAAATATTCACAGAATATATACCCCACCCCCCTAATACCCAAATATATCCCTAGAATTGCATCCTTAATCTAAATATAACATCCATTTGCATCACAAATGAACTGCTCCCATATTAGCCATGTGGTAGATGTCTCTTAATTTCCACTTCAGAGCAAATTAAGATCCATCTTGATCTGTTAGTTGCTCTATACGTGATGATGTTAATGATTAAACATCCAATACATCCCACTAGTATTTCCAGGGAATACCTACCATTCCATTCAACACCTAATAACTTCCAGTGGTGGACAGGAACATCCCAAGGCTCATTTCATTGGCGGGGGGGATCTTTGTAAATTTTACCAAATTGCTATCTGATTTATGCCAAATTTTCTGCAGAAATCAAGAATTTTGCTCAATTTGGCAAAATTTTTGTCTTTAGCAAAATTTTTTGCCAAATACCAAAAGGTTAGAGTGGGGCAGCATGCCCCCCCTCTCAGGACACCCCTGAAGGCAGATCCAGGTTTTTTTTAGGGGAAGGGGCACAAAATAGGTTGATCCAATAAACTTGCATTAGGAGCAAGTTTAATTAGTGTAAACTTGTCGTAATTAAGTAAATTAAACTACTTTAGACTATGTTAGGGGGCCCCCCAGATCTGCCACTGATAACTTCTTGAAAAATTCATCATTAGGTGCTGAAACTGTTGTATTTGAAAGACTATTCTGGTGGTTTACTACACAGCAGGACAAAAAATGTTGTTTGTGTTGTTTTGACAGATGGCTCAGAAGTGATTAGTTCAGAAGAGGCCATACACAATTCTGGGTAAACTTCTTAATGATTTGGTTAATTTGCTTTCTAAAGAAGCTCAAAAATGGAAACCAAGAAAGTGACATTCTTGTTTTGTTGGTCATGAAACTAAGATATCAAATAAAATTCTTTTCAGTGCTTTTTATAAATAAAGGAAATACTGGTTTGAAGCTGTGCTCCAGGCACATCCCTCCTTGAGCAAAGGCCTAGAATGCTATGCTATAGAGGATTTTTCTTTTCATCAGCTTTTTTTGGCATTATGAAACAACAGTTAATGAGAAATAAGCACAAGACATAATACAACCCCCCAAATCAGCTATCTTTAGTATATAGGATAGTGCTATATTTGGCTTCAATTGGAAGGGGAGCAATTTCAGTGCTAGAAAATCATGTGTAATTTTGTATGATATCATAGATATCACAAACTATTCCCAGTTTTCTCTAGTTATTATATTTATGCTTTAATTGTGTTGTTATATAATCCAGTAACAACCAAAGATGCTCCAATGCCTATGCCCTCTAGAACACCTAAATTATGCAATGACATAATTATCGTTTTGTTCTCTAGTTTCAAGTCATAGGATAAAAAATCAGCAATTTCTGTTGAACTAAGAAATTCTGGTAAGAATTCAATTCCTCCTTCCTATTTATCCTTTAGAGATGATAAATAAGACATTCCTTAGTCAATTGTAATTTCTGAAACATCAAAATTATGCAATTGCATAATTCTTGTGTTATTCTTTAGTTTTAATTCACATTTTTTATTTGTAATTCAGTGTTTTTCCATTTTCTTTTTCTATGCATTTTTCTTTAGCTGTTCAAAGTCATTTGTTATCTTGTGAAATTTTACACTTTTACACTTTGTCATAGGTACTAAAAACCAATTCCTCCTTTGTTTGTATTTCACAGACTCACACATGCTAAAGTAACACATTCCATGAAAATTTACTTTGTCTTCTAACTGCAGATTTTGTTTTACAGTATTTTCATTTGCAATTCAATGTGATTTTTTCTCTTTTTTGTTCCATGCCTTTTTCTTTAGCTGTTTGAACTCATTTGCCATCTTTTGTAACTTTGCATGCATTATAGATACTAAAAACAAACAGAAATACAGAAAGTACAGTAGCTGTGTAGCAGCTGCAAACCATAAAAAAATACAGTTACCCCACAAAACTCAAACAATATATGGAATCCTACCAAAGATAATCCAACCAAAAGACCAAAACAATACCCTGACCACATGTGAATTGCCAGACACATGTGGGTATAAAAGGTTGGAGGTGACTGGGTATAAAAGGTTGGAGGTGTTCCAGTGCTGTGAAATGGTTTGGGGTCTCTGCTCTGTCATAAGTTCACTACTCTATCCTTATCCCCAAAAGAGAAGTCCTGCTTGTATGGCCTCACAGTATTGTATGGGTGGACCTTTCTCAAGTTTGCCTAAGAACAGCTGAGACTGCAAACAGCACTGCACAGTCACCTTGAGGAGTGATGCCCTTTTAGAAAACTGTAGCCTAGCAAATTGCACAGTAGTTGCACTGGATTCTGATTAATGGATAATATGTTTAGGTTTCATCTATTTTGGTGTTTTATCTATTATGGGCTGCCTCTCCATAGTAGCATAATATTTGTTGGCATGAAAATATGTATTAAGTTAGAGGTAATAGACTTAAGATTCCTTGTGCAGGATGAGGATAAGTTATGGCTAAGATTGCATAAAGCCTCCATTCATGCTGGAGGTCCCAGGAACTTCTTACTGTCTGGTTCTAAGCTGGCTTAAGTGCTTTGTGTAGACTTGAAAAAGATGTGCTAGTCCCCATCCTGCACTGGTTCTGGGACCATTGCTTTTCCTGCGGCCATAACAATTTCAATGATTTAAAGAATACGAAAATTGCAACTTGGAATGTTACAGTATTAAAAAACAACTATTATATTGACATACTGACTACCAATTTACATGCTTTGAACTTGACTTATAAGGAGTTTCAGAAACTCATCTCCCAGGAGTATGAAACATGAAACTAGGTGATACAGAATCTATTTATTAAGGCAGTGAGGATGGGGTGCATTGGCAGGGAGTAAGGCTAAGGTTGAATAAGGAAGCTGCTAAGTCTTATTTAGGTTGGAAAGGTATTAACAATAGAATGGTCTTTGCAAATTAAAAAATTGTTGTATAGAACCTTAACATGAGGTTCTATATTGAATAAAAACAAACCAACTAAAGTGAAACAGATTGGGACAAGATTCAGCCTATTTCTGATGGTATGCAAAAAAAAAAAAAAAAAAAAATAATGAGCCCAGAGCAGTGGCATTTATTATGAAAGTTTACACTTCCTAAGCCTGAGCTATGGAACACAGTAGCAGAACTAAACAAGCTTTAATATCCACCACAGTGGCTGTAAACCTTTGAGATTCAACAGCCATAGCTGACAGGGGTCAATTTGCAGTAATTTAAGGATTTGGGCAAAGTAGTTGTTTAAAAGGGAGAGAGGACAGTCGCCCTCCCCCCGTTTAATATGGCTCTTTACTTTTCTTTGAAAATTTATTTTTGGATAGTTTTTTAAAAATTAATTTCCATTTGTTTTAGGTTACTAAAGTTTTATTATTTGTTCAAATGATGAATATTTCTCCAGTTTCACATGTCTTCAGGTTAAGAATTAAAATATCTGATTCTAACTCATTAGTTCCAATTAGTGTCTTTTCATTTCTTTCAACACGCCCCCCAACATTCCCTGAAAGTTTCAACTGAATGACATTAGCTGTTCCTTAGATATTGCAAATATGCCCTTGTCACAACTGGAATGCACTTTTTGTCTGCTTAGACACCCCCTCAATATTCTCTGAAAGTTTCAACTATACACCATAAACTGTTCCTGAGACATTACTCACATAATTTTAACAACAGTGATGGACATAGTATATTTTTTACAAGTGTCAAAACTGACAATGCCATTCTGTCAAAATCACATTTCCGCAATACCTTAAGAATACTTCAGGGTATTAAGCTTAAACTTTCAGAGAATGTTGAGGGGGATGTCTAAGTATATAGAAAGTGCATTCCAGTTGTCAAAAGGGTGTATTTGCAATATCTAAGGAACAGCTAATGCCATCCAGTTGAAACTTTCAGAGAATGTTGGGGGGGGGGGGTGAGGCATGTTGAAAGAAATGAAAAGATAGTAATTGGAACTAACAAGGTAGAATAAGATATTTTAATTCTTAAGCTAAAGACATGTAAAACTGGAGAAATATTCATCATTTTAACAATAATAATTATTTTTTGAATGCTCTAAAATGAAGTTCTTCAGCATCAAATCTACTCTCCTTTGTAGATTCAAACCAGAGCTTGGAAAAAGAGTAAGTTATTCAGCCAAGTTAGACATGGAAAAACTTTAGAAAAAACTAGTGGTTGCTTTAGAACAGTGGTTCTTAAACTAATTTTGACACTGTACCCCTTTTGAACAACAAAACATTTTATATATCCCTTCTCAATTACCGGTACTAGGTAAACTATAGCTAAAATATAGAGAAAATCGCCAGTCCTGGAGTTAAAGGGTTGTTTAATTTTTAATTGGCCAGCTGCATACCACCTAAAATTTTTGCATTCCCCCAAGGGGTATGCATACCACAGTTTGAGAACCACTGCAGTAGAAGATGCTTATTTAGATGGATGCAAATCATCCAACAATAAATATTGATAAATTGTATTTCCAATTTTTTGAAGGACTGGAACTCTTTATCTGGAAGTAACTGGAATTTCATCTTCCACAGGGGTGGTAAGCAACCAAAAATGGGTTTTGCAAGGTATCTAGGCACATTCCTGGACGAAAACCTGTCCCTTTCTCACCACATCCAGACTTTGGAGTTTAAACGCTTGCAATCTTGATATCATCAAGAAACTGATCCATGTAATTCCTTAAAAAACTCTTCATCTAATTTACAATAGAATTCTGAAATCTAACCTGCAGCATTATGCTATAATTTGGCGGTCAACTTCCAAATCACACCTGGAAAGACTTAATTCAACCTACAGACATGCACTGAAAGCTATTGGGAATGTAGATGTCAATCTCTCCCTTTGTTTGCTTTACCATCAATTGTGCTCCGTTTATGTTTTAAGTTCTCCGGGTTACTTCCATCTCCTTTTTAGAATCTGTTTTGGTTGATATCCGAGTTACGCGATCAAGGTTGGACGAACTCTAACAGTGTGATCTGACTTTCCCCCAAATGTAGTATATTAAAGTGTGGAACATGCCCCCAAAACAGTTGAAATGAAGGAGCTCTCTTGTACTTTCAAAAATACAAATTTGAAGAATTATTTAATCAAATACCAAAAGGTTAAATTTAGTCTAAAATAGATTAATTCTTCATAAACTTATTTCTTTTTTTACTTTAAACATCAATTTTTGTTTAGGTGAGGTGGTTTTATGTCTGGGAAGGAAGGGAGGTGACCTAGAGTTAAGGTCAATTGTTTTCATTGATTGAGGAGGCGTGAGGTCGCGTCGATAAATAAAGTGGGAGTTATACTGCATGTTAGTAAATAATCTTTCTCAACGCTCCTTTTGGCACAGAGTAGTGTATTTAAAGTTTGTTTACATCCCTTTTTTTTATTAAGTAAACCTGATTGAACCTTGAAACACCCTGAACAGTTTTGAAGTTACTTTTTTTTAAATTTACATATGCTATATCATTTTTTATTTTAAGATACAATTAAAAAAATGCTCCTTCTTCTAATATTATCATGACAAGCTTATAAAAAATATGTAGTTATGAGTATTAGCTTCAATGAGCTCTTAAAAAGCTCCCCACAATGTCCCAGTGCCCCTAGCAGCAGAGAAATAAAGTGGACACATCAGTGATATTACATGCTAAAATACTGTTTTCTTGGATTTCGAAAATGGGGGCTGAAAACTGGGCAATAATTTTCGACCATTGAAAAGTCCAATGGTTTGCCTTTCATTTTGATCCTGCAGTATTTTCGAGTGGTTTCAAGCTATTTTGAAGAAATTTCTATACATTAGTTTTTGTAATAAATTTTACTCTTAAGATAAACCGAAATAATAGTTACCATTCCTGAATCAACATTGAATGATAAATATTTCTCACTAGACTGGTTTTTAAACGTGGTTTAAAATTTCCGGTTACTATGGTCTTTGGTTCGTTCTTTACTAGGCTGCTCCTATGCGGGCAACCATGTGAAAGTTACTAGTAAATTATTCCCTTCTCGATTAAAGTACTAAATAAAATAGAAAGAATAATGACTAAGCATTGACGCGTTAAAATAAGAAAGAGAAATAGAAAGATAGGTTTTTATCCCTAGAATTGAAGAATTTTTTTTTAAATGGTTTATAATTTTAAAGAATGTGCCGCAGAAGTGCTTTAGAAATTAGGGGAAAAGCTTTGTATTTTAAACTAGGAAACCCCAGAAGTGATCAAGATCATTTTTCATTTATTCAATATCCTATTCTCAATTCAACTGAAAACTTGTTTTGAAGTTTAGGAATAGATTTTGAAGAGGCTGCTGGAATATCATAATATTGCTCCCTCTCAATTTTCAGTTTCACAGGAGAATGATTTTTGACACAAGTAAAATTATGTTAAAGGCAATTATGCAAATATTGTAGTTGCAAGAGTTGACTGGATCAAAAGAGAATGAATAATTGTTTTGAAAGACTTGTAGCAATAGCCTATTTGTGTAATTGGCAAAGTTAAGGAAAAATGAGATTAAAGCACTGGCTTTTTTATGTCCGTTTCTTTCCGACTGAAAGTTTGCTGGACATCCCTCCTAGGACGATTTTGAGCAAACTCCTTAAGTTTGACTCAATTCAATTGCAAGGATTTAAAAATGCAATTCTTTGATGCCTCTTCTTAATGAAATGGGATCCTTTTAGGATCAGGGCAAAGAAAACCTTTCATTCGGCCTGCATTAAGGAAACGAATCTTTTCCTAGGAGTGATAGTTTAAGTAATTAGCTGAACCAAGAAAAGTAGACATGTCTGATCTCAGGTTGTTATAATGAGGCTTGTCGTTATTTTCAGTTTCAATTATTTTGCTTTTGGATCAAAATTTGGATTCTCTAAAAGCCATCTTTGGTTGGCCTCTGAGTCCCCAGTTGATTGTAGAAAAAACCCAACAGATATCACATGATTCTCCCAGGAAACTAATACAAGTATATATGCTACACACATACATAGTATGTGTGTACACACTACATAGTAATATATTTGTTTCCGATACATTTATTCGTTCATTTCAATATCTGTTTGTTTTAAGTTTGACTTTATTTCTGCTAATTTTAGGTGCCAATATTGCTCTTTTATTTTTCTTTAGAAAACTTATTTTGTGAATTTTTTTCTTAAATTAGTCTCTGTTCCCCTTTAATTCACATACTTGAAAAAATATAAACTTTAGTTTGCTAATTTTTGCTGCTGTGCATTAAAAATCGGTTTAGTGAAATATTTTCCCAATATTTGTTGAATGGTAAAATTAGCAAAAACTTTTTGTTTTTGAATCTAAAGTACAAGGAGCATCACTTCATTTCAGGGAATCAAGAAAATCACTCAAATATGACATCAAACCTTAGAAAGGCAACTGTTCAAAAAGTTACATTTGTTAAATTATCTTGCCAAAAGATACATTTATTATATCGTCTTGCAGATGAAGATGCAGTTTTTTCAAGATTGCATTTGGTTTTAAAATTAACTTGTGTTTCTTATAAGAAGCGCGTAGATATAAAAGTTTGCTTTTAATGTAGCCCCTATACATTTCTCTCTGATGTTTCAGTGTCCCACTAGCAACAAAGAAAAAAAGGAGATACACTTCAGATGCAAAAAAAGTGATTTCCCTTGTTGCTCAAGATCTGGGACTGTAATTTGCCTTCATGGGTTTTCGGCTATGGTGATTTAAATCGTGCAGTTTTCATTTCGATCTGACACCATTTTCGTTGGGTATCAGGCTATTTTTCGAGATTCTCATAAATTTGTTTTCCCATTAAACTTTTACCATTAAGATTAGCGGAAATAACAGTTACTATTCCTATCTGACGCTGCAACCATGATAATTTTATTGTGGGTGAATTTTGAGAATATTTGTAGTTTTTCTTATATTTTCTGCTCAAGAACTAAAATGTTAGATTTCACAATAATTTCATTTTAGAAAGTATTTGAATATTCAGTCGAAATGTTCGACCAGCAGTAGTTTTTTTTTGTAATAACTCAAGAGTATTTTACTGTATAATTTGGTGAGGATGGGGAGGTGGATTTTTACTCATATGGATTGAGTCTAAATAATTTTTTTAGCAGAAATATAATCGAAGATTATACCAAGCGTAAAACTAACACAAATCATAATCAATAAATAAATGGAACCCAAACCGAGCAACTACAATAAATAACCAAGTCAAATTCAAAACGAGCAGAAATTAACATGAGTAGGGCTGACAACCCCCATGCCTTCTTAAGACTAGAACATAATTTGCACTTTACTGAAAAAAAAAAAATATGCATTGATTCCAATAAATTCCTTTAAGTCTTAAGAATTTTCGGTTTACTAAAGTTAAAAACGTTTAAACACTCAAAATGTATTTTTCAGTGAAGTGAAGATTATGTTCTATTCTTGAGAAGGCATGGGGTTGTTCACCCACCCCCCTTCACTCACTGAGGACCCTTCACTCAGAGACTTCTTGATGTAAGTTTTAAGTTATTTGGAGAAAATAAATTATTGGTTTTATGTTTCGGTGAACCAATAATTTGTTTTTATGCATTGGGGTTTCCTTACTCTAAAGACTTAGCCAACTACTCAGCCTGATTTTTCATTTCAAGCGTTCTAGGCGAGTCATTTCTCTAGTTTTTCTGGTGCTTCAATGACGGGGTACTATGGCAAAGTGCACTTAGGACTTAAGAGGCACATGACAGCTCTATTGCTATAAAAAAAATTTATTTTTTTATAAGGTAATAAATGCACCGCTCAGAATTAAAGTGAATGAAGGTCCAATGTAAAAACTGTCGAAATATGGCCTCCTATGATCATATAGCTCCAGTGAAAATCCTTTTCTATCAGCTATAATTTGGTTTTACCATTTATACCTGCTGTTGGCTTGGCTTAAATGGTAAGATCAAGAAAAGCTTTACCATACGAAAGTCAATTTTTACTCATTCTTTTTCCGGGTTGCAGCAGTAGCTAGCAACCTAGTAAGAGACGATCACATCCAATACTCAGAGATATAATAACCCATAACTCCTAAAAATAGAGTCAGAACAAAACAGAAATTACATTATTAGAACCGCCTTGTCTGAAACCCCTATATAGGAAACTTGCCGTCCCTTGGCCTGAACAACAAGGGAAATATGTTGGCTTGAAAATCAAGAAAAATGGTTGAAACCATGATATTGTGCATGTACGGCATCTTTTTTTTTCTCTCTCTCTTCATATAGCTTGGTACTGGAACATCGTAGAGAGCTTTTTAATTTTTATAAAGATTCATAGGTTCAAAGGTTTTGTTTTCTCTCACAACTGATGAGCTAGTTCACTTTTACATAGCCGAACAAAAAATGAAAAAAGACTTCATAAATTCTATAGGAACCTCCTTCATTATACGCGCACGGAGAAAAGTTTTCAAGTGCTTCATCAGAGAAGAGTGCTTAGTCTCCTTTGTCCACTATTTTGAGTACGTCATTGATAGTATTGACGCATAGGCATATTGTTTTACACTAATAGAGCCAACCTAGGCTTATACCACATATTTTCATGTGTTGCCGGGCAAATATACATCTTTATCCTTTTTTATTATTAGATTGGATTACTATATTAGAGAACCATTTCATGGTTTTCCAGTGGAATGGTTCTATCCTGTTTACGTAGCTATGACAAAGCTGATAACAGTCATGTACCTAGGAATTATTTTAGGGAAGGGGAAAGGGTAAACTCTAAGAAAACGGATGTAGTATATGGGAAACCTGGCAAAAATATTAAAAATTGGGGGAATAGCCTCCCTCGGCTCCTACGTAAATAAAACCAACACAGATTTTAATTCGAACTTAAATTCTAGACTATGTGTCCTAGACTGGAGAATTCCGATCTTTTTCCTCATGTACTCTGAATTCTGTTGTCTCTCACTTACTTATTGGGAATGCTTTCTGTTTTATATAATTGCAGCTACCATAAATAAGTAGAAACGAATCAACAGACAAAGCTTGAACGAGGTAAATGTAAACAGTTACACAAACTCCTGGGAAGGGGTAACTTTTCCAAGGGCGTTACAGCTCAAAACAACAATTGCATTTGAACTAAGTTTAGCTGTTTTATCTCAATTTTAGATACTAACAAGCTGGATTTAAAGCTTTGACGCTCCTAGGCCCGAGCGTTTTCCCGCTCCAGTTTTGCGAGATTTTCGGGGAAGTCCCCGAAAATTGGGAGGTAGTGGAAGCATTGAACAGAACGCAACTGATGAGCCAAAAAAAAAAAAAAAAAAAAATGAAAGAGAGAGGTGATACTGAACTATCGGCTACCATTCTTGGGAGACATTTGACAGTTTATAAGTGGCCACGAAATTCCTGTATATTTTTAAAATCACTTTTTTTGCGAATGGGCAGCGCGGCCCATTCATATTTGACGATAAATTACATCAGTGCAGTTTTTGTTCAGAAAAAAATCATTCAGTAATGATTTAATGCACCCCCTAGTATTGTGCACCCCCTAGGCCCGGGTCTAGTGGGCCTATTAGTAAATCCAGGCCTGGATACTAAGTTTGATGCGAAAAAAAAAATAAAAATGAATTAATCTTGTCATTAAAAGACAAAATTTGATAATTACTTTAGCCTAACGTTTAGAAATTGTCTAACCAAAAATGCAACAGCTTAAAAATATGCTGTTTTTATCACACATTGAGTTGTATTTCCCCAAAAGCTTTGTTTGGCTCAAAAATAGACATTTGAAAACAGATTTTCAAGTATACATTGGAAATGTGAAAATTGGTGGGTGGGACTGGAAGTGTTTTATTTACCCATCGGATTTTAAAACATTTGAACTCAAAATTCAATGTCAGAAGCAATACAGCAAAATCAGAACTTTCATCCTGGAAATATGTGATATACAAAATCCGAATCTTTTTATCATACCGCTTGCTGTTGTGTTAGAATACTAATTTTTTAAGCATTTAGGTTACAACTTTAGCGTAGAAAAACAGGGGTTGAGGGGGTTCATTGCTCGTTCTAAGTTTTAACGTCGCTCTCTGCTATAAAAAAAAATATATTGAATCTGTTCATTTTTATATAACATATAGGATTATCGTAAACTATGAGGGAGGCTGCCCCACCGCTCAACCCTTCGCTTTTGACACTATTAATTTAAAAAACTTTTTCCACAAAATAAGTTTTTCAAAGAAAAGTAAAGAACTCCATTAAACAGAAAAGTAGCAAAAATAAAAACGAATAATCTACCAAGCACGAAACTACCGCAAATCAGCATCAATAAATCAATGAAACACACAAGGAACAGGAATTACAATAATTAACCGAGTCAAACTCAAAACAAGCATAAATTAATAGAAGTTGGGCGCAAAAGCCCTATGCCTTCCCAAGGCCAAAACAAAATTTGCACTTTACTGCAAAAATGTAAATGTTTTTACTTTTATAACTTTAATAAATCCAATAATATTAACATTTTGATTACTAAATATCAGTATATGTATATTAAACTGACAATGCACATTCACTTGTATTTCTCAGTAAAGTGCAAATTTTGTTCTGGCCTTGGGAAGGCATAGGGGTTTTGCGCCCAACTTATGTTAATTTCTGCTCGTTCTGAGTTTGACTCGGCCACTTTCGCTTTCCAATCGCTCCAATCACTTTCGACTATTACAAAGGGCACTAGCCCTCTCAATTTCGAATTCAATGAGCCCCTTTTGAAGTTTTACGACAACTCTATCTATAAAAACGTTATATGCCCCCAGGGCATAACTTACAACCTTTGTTCTTGGGGCTCTGGAGGGTTTGTCATCCTTAAATACATAATTTCTAGAACTTTCAACTACGTTGAACAAAATGGCTATCTCTAGACTTTGATTGAATGGTTTTGGGGAAACGGTGGGCATAAGAGTGGGGTTAATTACTCTCCACTCACTTTCGACTATTAAAAAGGGCAATTTTAATTTCCAATGAAATGACCTCTTTTTGAAGTTTCTATAACAAATTTCTATATAAACTTTATATCTCCAAGGGCATAATTTACAACCCTTAAACTGAGGTCTCTGAGGGGGTTATCATCCTAAAAGACCTTATTTCCAGAGCATTCAACTACGTTGAACAAAATGAATATCTCAAAATTTTTATTGGATGTGTTTGGGAAAATAATCGCGAGAGGGGCGTTAATCGCTCTCCAGTCACTTTCAACTATTAAAAAAGGCACTAGCCCTTTCAATTTTCAATTGAATGAACCCTTTTGAAGTTTCTACGCTTTCAATAAAAACCTTATATGCCCCCAGGGCATAACTTACAACCCTTGCCCTGAGGGAGGGGGGGGGGAGGGTTGTCATTCTCAAAGAACTAATTTACAAAACATTCAACTACGTCGAATAAAATGGTTATCTAAAATATTGATTGGATGTATTTGGAGAAAAGATGGGCGTGAGAGGGGAGTTAGTTGCCTTCAAATCACTTTCGACTATTAAAAAGGGCACTTGTCCCTTGAATTGTTAATCGAATGAGCCCTTTTTCAAGTTTCTTCGTCAAAGATTTCAATAAAAAACCTTATTTGCCCCCAGGGCATAACTTAAAACCCTTGCCCCGAAGACTGTTGGGGGAGTGTCCTGCTCAAAGGTATAATTTCCTGAACTTTGAACTGCTTGGAACAAAATGGCTATCTCAAAATCTTTATTGGATGTATTTGGGGAAATACTGGGCATGGAAGGGGGGTTAGTTGCTTTCCAATCACTTTCGACTATTAAAAAGGGCACTAGTCATTTCAATTTCCAATCGAATGATCCCTTTTTGAAGTTTCTACGACAACGTGTCATTTAAAAACCTTATATGCCCTATGGGCATAATTTGCAACCCTTGCCCTGAGGGCTGTGAGGGGGGGGGGGGGTTGTCATCCTCAAAGACCTAATTTACAGAACTTAAAACTAAGTTGAATACAAGGGCTATCTCAAAGTTTTGATTAGATGTGTTTGGTGGAAAGGCGGGCGTGAGAGGCGGGTTAGTTACCCTATAATATCTTTCGACTATTGAAAAGGGCACTAGCCCTTCGAATTTCCAATTGATTGAGCCTATTTAAAGTTTGTACGACAACGCTTTCTATATAAAACTTTATACGCCCCCAGGGAATAACTTACAACCCCTGCCCTAAGGGCTGGGGGGGACTGTCCTCAAAAACATAATTTCTATCTGGAAATCAACTACGGTTAATAAAACGGCTATCTCAAAATTTTGATTGGATGTGTTTTGGGAAATGTTTGAAGTGGAAGGAGTTTTAGTCGCCTTCTAATCACTTTCGACTATTAAAAAGGACACAAGCCAGTCCAATTTCCAAATGAATGAGCGCTTTTTGAAGTTTCCACAACAACTTCTTCAATACGAAATGCCCTGTTCTAAAAGAAAGAATTAATAAATAATACATTGTGCCAACACCTCTCTTATATGCCCCCAGGGCATAACTTAAAACCCTTGCCCTGAGGGTTGTGGGGGAGTGTCCTCCTCTTTACTTAGTCCTCGTTTCTTGTCCCGGGGTTCCTTACTTAGGCAGCGCGATCGTGCTGCCTATGATTTATACAACAACTTTCTATTTAAACCTTATATGCCCCGGGGCATAACTTACAACCCTTGCACTTAGGGCTCTGAGGTGGTTATCATCCTAAAAGACGTAATTTCCAGAACGTTCAACTACGTTGAACTAAATGGATATCTCAAAATTTTGATTGGATATGTTTTGGAAAATGGTGGGCGTGAGAGGGGCGTTAGTCGCTATTCAATCACTTTCGACTATTAAAAAAGGAACTAGCCCTTTCAACTTCCAATGGAATAAGCCCTTTTGAAGTTTCTACGACAATGCTTTCAATAAAACTTTATATGCCCCAGGGCATAACTTACAACCCTTGCACTGAGGGCTCTGAGGGGGTTATCATCCTAAAAGACCTAATTTCCAGAACTTTCAACTACGTTGGACAAAATGGCTATCTAAAAATTTTTATTGGATGTTTTTGGGGAAAAGGTGGGCGTGAGAGGGTGATTAGTTGCCCTCAAATCACTTTCGACTATTAAAAAGGGTACTAGCCCTTTGAATTTCAAATCGAATGAGCCCTTTTTCAAGTTTCTACGACAAAGATTTCAATAAAAACCTTATATGCCCCCAGGGTATAACTTATAATCCTTGCCCTTAGGGTTATGGGGGAGTGTCCTCCTCAAAAATATATTTTCTATCTGGAAAACTACGCTGAACAAAATGGCTATCTCAAATTTTTTATTGGATGTTTGGGGAATGATGGGCGACGAGGGGGGGGGCTAGTTGCCCTCCAATCACTTTCGACCATTAAAAAGGGCACTAGCCTTATGAATTTCCAATCGGATGAGCTTTTTTTGAAGTTTCTACGGACAACGCCCTCTATAAAGACCTTACAAGTCCCCAGGGCATAACTTAAAACCCTTACTCTGAGAGCTGTGGGGGAGTTTCCTCCTCAAAAACATATTTTCTATCTGGAAATCAACTACGCTGAAAAAAATGGCTATCACAAAATTTTGATTGGATGTGTTTGGGGAAATTATATTCGTGGGGGGGGGGGCTAGTTGCCCTCCAATCACTTTCGACTATTAAAGAGGGCACTAGGCCTTTGAATTTCCAAGTAAATGAGCCTTTTTTGAAGTTTCTACGACAAAACCTATAAAAACCTTATATGCCCCCAGGGCATAACTTAAAACCCTTGCCCTAAGGGTTCTGGGGGAGTGTGCTCCTCAAAAATATATTTTATATCTGGAAATCAACTACGCTGAACAAAATAGCTATCTCCAAATTTCGATTGGCTTTGTTTGGGGGAAATATGGGTGGGGGGGCTAGTGGTCCTCAGATACATTCCGGCTATTTAAAGATTGACTAGAACTCTCAGTGTCAACACGAAAAAGCCCTTTTGAACTTTCTTCGACACACTCTTCCATATGAAGTACCCTCCTCTAAAGGAAAAAAAATAAATAAATAGTATATTGTGCCAACATTGTTCTTATATGCCCTCAGAGCATAACTTAAAACCCTTGCCCCGAGGGTTTGAAATATTTTCTATCCGGAAATCAACTACGCTAAACAAAATGACTATCTCAAAATTTTGATTGGATGTGTTTGGGGGAATGATGGGCGTGAGAGGGGGGGGGCTAGTTGCCCCCTAATCACTTTCGACTATTAAAAAGGGCACTAGCCACTTCAATTTCCAATCGAATGAGCCCTTTTCGAAGTTTCTACGACAACTCCTTCGATACGAATGCCCAGGTATGGAGGAAAAAAAAACCACATTGTGCCCACATCGTTCTTTACTTAGGCGGCGCTATCGCGCTGCCTATGATAGTCTTTTCAGAGAAAAAGAAAATAATACTTTAAACCTTTTCGTTTTTTTAAGAATTTATAGTTTGGCCTGCTAGTTGTATGCTGGAGAAAAAATTTCAGCAATCTTTAACAACATACACCCTTTTAAAAATCTGAACACCAATAGTACTGTTTAATTTAGTTTTATACCTCCTCTAGTTGACCTGAAATGGAAAACTTGATACCATTCGCAAAAAAATCTGTTTACTTTCTTTGATAGCTTGGATACACTTACGCTATGTTGATTTGGTTAAATTTTAAGAGCACAAGCAGCCCCGAAAGTTTGAACATAATACCCTCAGTCTTTCTTGGGATATTGTTGAGATGCCTTATTGAATTAATTAATGGTTTTTATTACAAATCTCTATAAATGCAAAGTATTAAAAATGTATTAGAGAAAAATGAAAATAAAAAAACAAGATACATAGAATAAACGAAAAGCTTAAATTAAAACTTCAACAATTAAAAAAAAAAAAAAAAACAATGGCGAAACTATTTACATAAAAAGACAACCATTACACATTATTGACTATAGCTTTAAACATACTATGCGTTGGGTCTAAAGATTTCAGGAACTTTTCCCTCCTGGTCGCGACTACGACGAAGGGGTCATCGAGTCCGTAACGTGCTGAAATCTGGCGGTTTCTTCGCCAGAGGGGAAGGCTAAGCAGATATTTTACAAACTTATAGAATACAGTACGGATTGTTTTTTTATCATCAAAAGTAAACATAGACCAGAAAAGTGACAAAGCTAAAATACGAGGGAAAGCAAAGGAATTGAAGATGCGTGCTAGAATGCGGCGGTTATATAGGCGTTTGCATGACAAAGTCATCCCATACGCTTTTCGGACTTTCTGTTTGAGATCAATTATTAGACAGGATCGGGTAGCTTTAAGATTAGACCCAATTGGCAAACCAAGGTAAGTCATTGATGCTGCTGCAGTAACAGTATTACTACCTAGTGCAAACATGACAGGCGCCAACTCTTTCTTACGACATTTAAAGACGACCACCTCGCTTTTGCTGGAGTTGAATTTTAGGCCTTTGTGAGCATATTCGTTAGACAAAACTCTGAAATTACTCTCTATGCCACTGACGGATCTACTCAGATTTAAAATGTCGTTGGATTAATTTATGAGAAACAGATCAATTCCACGAAAAATAAAACACGTATTACCGTCTTCTGAGCCTCGATGGTACTGTTATTATAAGGAGGCAGTGACTATTGATAAATATCTTCCTGTACGGGTATGAAGAATTCAGATACTGTTCGTCTCTGGTATTTCACTATCCGTACTATAACATTCAACTTAAAATACATCTGCCTACAAGTAGCGATTATAGATCTGTCAAGACCTCTCTTAAACGCAGAGACGAGCAGTTGTGCATGGACACCCGAATCAAAAGCCCCGCGGAAGTCATGGCCTGAGAGTACCACGGTTTCTCCTTGAACCTCTGCGTCCAGCAAAACATTTGACAATAGTCTTTTCACGTGCTCGCGGCTAATATTTCACTGGAAACCGAACTACGAATCTGGCGTACTACAAACATACTTTATCCCCTCAATCATTAATAACTCCATCAATTTACAAAAAACAGGAGCAACGGCTATTGGGCGGTAAGAGCAACATTCAGATGGGTCTTTACCTTTCTTGATGACAGGAGTAATTACACCGGTACAAAAAATATCTGCCACTAGACAGCAACTAAAAATCATATGGAACATTAGTGCAAGATGTACTGCTAACAGTTCCCTACCGAGAATTATATGCATGCCACAAATATTATCTATTCCTATAAAGTACTTCTTTTTTAGTTTACGGATATCTGAGCAAATATACGACAAACTCGCTGCGGGGCCGGGGCCTAGTTCCATGGTTTCTAAAAAGAAATCAAGGTTCCTTTCGAAATTGCACTCCAATTCAGGGTCAGGTAAATCCAATCAACTTCTGAAACAACTATTCCATTCATTTAGATTCAGGACGGATTTACTACTGAGCGCTTTTGCAGATCGATTCTTCTTGATAAATTTCCAAATTTTATTTGGATCGACTCGTATTGACTCACTGTTTTCATCAATCACACGAGTGCGATGCAAGGCGAGACATTTGGAGAGCTGCCGCTTTGTATACAATCGAACATTGTTTGCAACGCCTTGTTTAGAACGGCCCGAATCAATCCACACACATTACCACATTTTAGCTTGTTGACACGCATTAACCAAAGCTGGGTTTTCCGACCATCCTGGAACTTGTGATCCAATTCTCACTTTACGAATAGGAGTCGCGGTTTTTTCTGCTCAGCGCAAGGTGTGAGTTATTTCACTACAGTAGATATTTAGAAATATTTGTTTCTCATCACATGCAATCGGCGAGCTTTGGAGTAGTAGCTGGAAAGGGACTTTAATCTTTTCCAGGATTCCGTCACACACAGACCTGAACATGGCTAAATTAGCTTTTTGCCATTCAGTCTTCTGGAACCACTTTTTCTCCTTTGGAGCATCATTTGGGCATTATTCAAGAGGTCATTAATAATGAAGGTATTAGCCTCTGGAAGGTGATCAGAAACACAGAAGCCGATATCAACCTCACAGTCACCATGAGTCCTCAAGTCGGGAGAGCAGAGCAGAACGTCGAGCGAGGACGTGGAACCGGAATTATGCACATACGTGAAGTCTACTCTGTTTCTCAGTACCCAAAAACTTGGGCAGGCATCGAGCAGGATTTGACCTCTCTGATCATTAGCATCAGAGAGGTTAGAGTTCATATCTCAGGCAATAATACAGGAAAGTTTTTCCGCCGCGCATAATGTAGCAACAGCGGCTACTTTCCCACAAGCAATATTAAACTTATTGTCAGATTGGACATTCCTGTAGTTCGTTGGTATATAGACTGAGAGCACAACAGTATTTTTAATTTTCACTGCAGTATAAAAGTCCACTTTTTTAAACGTCGCGGCACAAAGCGAGGCACGGATAATAATAGCAGCACCACCAGAGGGATGCCCTGTTCCCAACTTCCTAAAAAGAATGCTAAACACATTTACGTTTTCATTTAGTTGTAAGTGCTAGAGTCCCTCAGCCGACAGGAAATGTTCTTGCTCGCACACAAAGTCAACTTTATTAGCAAGGTTTTCTAAAAGTGGTAATTTATATAGTACTCCGCCATTTATGTTCCACGTCTCTATTTTCAGAGGATTGGAGCTGGTTATCGCTTAGAAAGGGCTTTTTTGGCTTCTGGACAACTGAAACTGTAGCAGGGGTGCTTATCGGAGCCACAGAGGGCGCACTTCATCTGGTTCTGGTACTGGTTGTCTTAAGAATTAGTGTGGCCTTCTCCGAAGTTTTAGGATATTGCTTTATTAGAGCATTCCTTTTAAATATGCCCATAGGCATGACACTTATAGCAACGCCTCGGGAGAAAATGAAAGTCCTCGACTGGAATTCGTTCGTAGCCTATAATAAGCGGAGATTTCATCGCGGAGGCTAGATGCTGCTTGTTCACAAATTTCAGTCTGAACGATCTCGTTTTACCGATCTGAGAGGCCTCAGCACAATTATTCACAAGACCACAAAGATCCTCCTCTCTAACGCTGGTGGGTACGTGCCTGATTATAATAAAGAACGCAGAAACGGACACTTTTGCTTTAATACTTGAGTTGGACTTAACAATAGCCTGTGCAAATAATTTTGCAGCCTCTTGATTATTTAGAACAACTTTCCGGTCTGTTTTGTAAGATTTCAGTTCCACAATATTTCCACAGTTGCTTCCACATACTTTATCGAGATAATCCTTTCGTGAAATGGGATCGTCCAGTCCTTTCGGGGGATTCTTTATCACGACTGCAGAAGTCGACACTGTCGCAGTTTGCAGTGGAACAGAGGAGGCTGCCGATGTGGACTGACTCGTAGATCTCACAAAACTGTCAAACTTAGCACTAAGCTCATTCACTTTCCTGGTCAGTGTCGCTGAGATTTCTCCGCCAATCATAGGAACCTCGTCAGGCTCATTGATAACAAAATACGGCAAATTGACTTTGTTGTCATCGCAGTATTTCATTGCTTTTATGATATCGAATATGTGGTCAGTAGGTTTGTCACGATTAGTTGGCCTAGTTGACTGGCCTGCCTCAGACCACAGTAATTTTTTTGAATTCCGTATATCATCCAACTCAAATAACTCAGCAGCTTTGCTCATTATATCCGCACTCTGATTTCCCGCTTTATACGCCCTTACTGCAAAATTCAACACGGCATTCCATTTTAGTCTCTCTTTCACACCAGTATCATCCGGCGACATATTTCGTACATAACGTAATCACACAAAGTCCAATATTAGTCCATTGATGGAGTAAAAAAAGATAATAGCAGAAATTCACTTACAAGAGAAGTAAGGGTAGCGTTGTAGGCTATTTTCCTTATCCCCGCAATTTAAGGGGCAAGGCCAGTGGGTACCACAACTCTTGCAGGTAACTCTTTCATCTCTCTTCTGCTTACTTCTCTCCTATCACTTTTATCGCAGCGTAATTGCCTATTCTGTGCCGAATACTATTTTTGAATTTTAGCTTATTTCGTATCGTATGTCCAATTTATATTTGTACTCCGTAGCTTGATAGCTTTTCCCCAGTTTTATCATTTTTGACCTTGATCTTGACCTATATCCTATAGGTCACTGCTATGAAAATATCAATAAGAAAATCCGCAGTCCCAAAGGAATTCTCACTAAAGTTGCAATACTTATTCAAATTTTAATCCTTTGTTCACTGAATTAATAATTTTCAAAATATTGGCTGAAGGTCAAGAAGCGACAATAATCCTTTACCAATTATTAGCGATCGGTTAAATCCAAAAAGAGGTCTTAACACCATGAACACAGTGCATTTTGATTTAATCTTATGGCAACGTTTCGTTTTTAAACAAAAAGTCAAATGGGAGGGGGATTAGTTCCCCTCCAATCATTTTCGACTATTAAAAAGGGCATCATACCTTTCTATTTTCAATCGAATGAGTCCTTTTCGAAGTTCATACGACAACTCCTTTGATACAAAGTGCCCTGGTCTAAACAACAACACCAACCAAAAAATAATACATTATACCCACATCCATCTTTACTATAAAAATATCAAGCCTTCCAATTACTTTCGACTATTAAAAAGGGCAATAAGCCTTTCGATTTCCAATCGAATGAGCCCATTTTGAGTTTTTGAGACAACATCTTCTTATAAGCCCCTTATATGCCCCCAGGGTATAAATTGCAAGACTTACCTTAAGTTCTATGAGTTTGGTTGTCATCTTCTAAGACCTAATTTCCAGAACTTTCAAATACGTTACACGAATTGGCTATCTCACAATTTTGATTGGATGTGTCTGCCAAAATGGTGGGCGTGAGAGGGGCGTTAGTCTCTCTAATCACTTTCCACTATTAAAAATGGCACTAGCCCTTTCAATTTTCAATCAAATGAGCCCTTTTGAAGTTTTTACGACACCGCTTTCAATAAAAACCTTATATGCCCCCAGGGGATAACTTACAACCGTCGCCCTGAGGGCTGGGGGTGTGTGTGTGTGTCATCCTCAAAGATTTAATTTCCAGAATTTTCTGCAACGTTGAACAAAATGGCTATCTGAAAATTTTGATTAGATGTGTTTGGGGGAATGGTGGGTGTGAGAGGGAGGGGGGTTAGTAATCCTCCAATCACTTTCAACTATGAAAAAGGGCACTAGCCCTTTCAATTTCCAATTGAATGAGCCCCTTTTGAAGTTTTTACGACAACTCTATCATTAAAAACCTTATATGCCCCCAGGGCATAACTTACAACCTTTGCCCTGGGGGCTCTGAGGGGTTTTTCCATCCCTAAATACATAATTTCCAGAACTTTCACCTACGTTGAACAAACTGGCTATCTCTAAACTTTGATTGAACATGTTTGGGAAAATTGTAGGTGTGAGAGGGGGGTTAATTACTATCCACTTACTTTCGACAATTAAAAAGGCAATTTCAATGTCTAATCAAATAAGCCCCTTTTGAAATTTCTGTAACAACGGTATATATAAACTTTATATGACCCCAGGGCATAACTTACCACCCTTGCACTGAGAGCTCTGATGGTGTTATCATCGACCTAATCTCCAGAACTTTCGACTATGTTGAACAAAATGGATATCTCAAAATTTGTCCTGTGTGTCCTCCTCAAAAATATAATTTCTATCTGGAAATCAACTACGTGGAACATGAAGGTTATCTCAAAATTTTGATTGGATGTGTTTCAGGAAATGGTGGGCTTGGAAGGTGTGTTAGTCGCCTTCCAGTCACTTTCGACTATTAAAAAGGGCTCAAGCCACTCTAATTTCTAATTGAATGAGCCCTTTCCGAAGTTTCTACGACAACTTCTTCGATACGAAGTGCCCTGCTTTAAAGGAAAAAAATAATATATTATACATTGTGCCAACATCGTTCTTATATGCCCTCAGGGCATAACTTAAAACCCTTGCCCGGAAAGTTGGGGGGGAGTGTCCTCCTCAATAACATAATTTTTATCTGGAAATTAACTACGCTGAACAAAAGGGCTATCTCAAAATTTTGATTGGCTGTGTTTGGGGGAATGATGGGCGGGGGGGGGGGCTAGTGGCCCTCCAATCACTTTTGACTGTTAAAAAGGGCACTAGCCCTTTGAATTTCCAATCGAATGAGCCTTTTTTGAAGTTTCTAGGACAACGCCTTGTATAAAAACCTTATATGCCCCCAGGGCATATCTTAAAACAAAATGGCTATCTCAAAATTTTGATTGGATGTGTTGGGGGGAATGATGGGCGTGGGGGGGGGGGGTGGCTTGTTGCCCTACAATCACTTTTGACTATTAAAAAGGGCACTAGCCACTCCAATTTCCAATCGATGAGCCCTTTTCGAAGTTTCTACGACAACCCCTTCGATACGAAGTGCCCGGGTATGGAGGAAAAAAAAAAATAATAATACATTGTGCCCATATCGTTCTTTACTTAGGCAGCGCGATCGCGCTGCCTGTGAAAGGTTAGCTTTTATAACTATGTTTCGAGAATAATAGGGTTAATTTAGGTCCTCTGAACCCCTTCTGTCCCAAGTCTAATCAAGTAAGCACATGAACGTCTTTTACCTATAGACACAAAATATTTATGCAATAAGTAGTGTCTGTTGCACCTTCGGTACCGACGTTGCATGCTTATTATCCGTGTATTCCTTCAAATGATGGGAAGTTAAGGGATAAACTTCCCCCCACCTTTCAGTGGATCTAAAGGACCTCTCATGGAATCTTGGAAAAATATGGCTTACATGCCTTTTTTTAGGTTTTAACACCCTCTTTCTTGTACCCATAGAAAGATCCACAGAAAACCCCCATAATAGCTGGTGGGCAATTATACAATATTGTACATACATGAATGAAGCTATAAATGAATCAACTTAGTCAAATGAAGATAGCTAATAGTTGTTTACAATAACTAGCCACTTTGTATTAACTGCACATATATTTAGGAGAGAATACGCCACGGTGGGACGATTTGGTCTCTAAAATTGGGAGGCTTTATAAAAAGCTTTTCGGTATTTTTAAACCAACTGGGTATCTTAAAATTCACTCGATAGTGTTTTGCTCCTATTTGTACCCACGCTATTATATTGTGTCACAAAATGGCAGCAATCGTCATTTTGCTATGGCACGGTCACTTGTTAGGTAAAGAGAGTACTAGAAATTGCAGTTTTCTTTCAAAAGAGCCCTCTTCTGACATTCTGCCACTATTGGCTCGACGGGATCACCTCCTCGATGTAAAAAATAAACATACTTAACTTTTCTCGGTAAAATAAAAATGTATTATATTTGTCGATGTGGGCCTGAAACCTTTGGTTTTGGGGCTCCCAGATATGTTGATGGTTGGGGCTCCGGGTTGGGGCTGGGGTTGAGCCCCAACCTTTGGTTGGGGCTCCCAGATATGGGTTTGGTGGTGTCTTTCTTCCTTTTTCTAAAATTATCAAAATGTCTAAATTCCGATAACTTCTGATGAGTCACTTTAAATCAAATAAACTTCACATTTCTTTGTAATCTTGTTCTCAAACTTTTTTTTTTTTAGAGTTTCGTTCACTATTGACAATACTCGCCCTTGACTGGTCTTTAATATCATTAATGGTTTGACAAAAATTATCCCTTTTGACTAATGATAAGGTAAAGGCAAAATTATACAGACAAGGATTATATTTATAATGGCTCCAACTCACGACCCTGGCAACCGTGTCTGTGACGAACAGCCTTGTTTTGCTACGGAGAGGAATAATTCAGAAATAATGTAATTGATTCTGGGAAAAACTGGTAATATTTTATTGAATTAGTTCAACTTCGACCAATGATTTAAACATGCGTTTCTATGGAGTTTTACGAGCTTAACATAGGACACACAACATTTGATTAGTTTCTATGTTTTCTAACAGTTAGAAATTAGACCAAGTTCAATAAAGCTAAACTAATGGCACATAGCTGGTAAAATATCTGTATGGCATTGACTGTGTCAACGCCAACGCACCAGTTGACTGTGTCAACTGTTGGGATAGAGTCGGATCTCATAACTGTCGGATCTCAGTAATATATATATATATATATATATATATATATATATATATATATATATATATATATATATATATATATATATATATATATATATATATATATATATATATATATATATATATATATATATATATATATATATATATATATATATATATATATATATATATATATATATATATATATATATATATATATATATATATATATATATATATATATATATATATATATATATATATATATATATATATATATATATATATATATATAGGTAATTTCGGAGACCACACTAAGATTTACTACTGATGTTTAGTTTAGTTTTACTACTGATGATGGTCACTGCATATGTGACGGATATATCCAGTATTTTTTTGATATACATATATATATATATATATATATATATATATATATATATATATATATATATATATATGTAAATAAAATTTATGTTGTAACAATCCATGTAAGCGAGTTGATGTAGTAAATAGCGATGTCTCTCATGTATTATTTTTCCCCGGGCCACTTATTATAGAGTGAGTAAAAAGATGGGCATGCAATGAATCATTTGAACTAGAATCATATAAATATTTCCAAGGCTTATTATTAGAGGTACAGAAAGGGCCCATTGTGCGTGCAACACCACCCTGCCACAAACTTGTCAGTATAAAAATGCTAGGTTTTCAAGTCTATTGTATACATAGCTGAACACTGAACTAGAGCGACAAAATGATCAGGTCACTAAATTTCCAGGATTTAATGCGGCTATTGTTTCAAATTATATGAGTAATTTTACGAGGGAACATCAGTGCCAGAAAAGGTGCTTAGGGTGGTAATATTCCATTTTACGAAGTCCAATTTGAATTTCAAATAAATTTTGACGGGAACACAATATGGGGCAGGAGGATTCACTGGAAATTCGGTAGACGGGTACCTACACTCAAAGAAATTTGTCCCAAGAAAATTTAAGCAGCTGACCTTGAGAGTCCAGATGATGGCAGGCTTCAAAATTCTATGTGATAGTCTGTGGATCGCCGGATTACTAAAATCCCTGATGCCTGCTTATATCTCAACCAAGAAAAGTAAATTGTGTAAAATTTCTTGGAGGAGTTTTCTTGACTTTAGCTATGTTCTCAACAAATTCAACCGGATGGGGGTATTTTCTAGATAAAGGAGTAGCGACTCAAAAGGGATGCATCGCTTAAAAATATCTGTGTAAAATCCTCATTCACATGACCATTTGGCCCTAGGTACTTGCCCTGTAAGTTTCAAGCCAATCGAAAACAAAAACTGTCTATGTTTCTGCTGACACATTGACTATGGAGCTGGAACTTTAGTGTCAAATGCCCATTTTGTGCCTCCAGTCATGCATCTTGAAAATACGTCTGTGAATCTGGTTTGAACACGGTGCAACATGCCGAACTTCAACTAAAATTTGGTGGTGGTATGAGGGGCTGAGGACTTCGGTCGTCGAATTTTACGGATTAAAAATCCAGCCATGACTCCTGTTCACTTATGGATAATTGACTGGGGGGGGGGGGTTCGAGCTGTCATACAGTTCGAAATCCTTGCGTCTTTTCAGCTCAAACAGAGTACAACCTGATTATCTTTCAGCTAAATGGTTTACAGTGGGATCGGGTGGGTTTAGCTCTGCCATCATACAGATTATAAGTTTTTTTTGGCGATTCCAGCTCAGGGTGAAAATTTGGTAGTGGTTTCGTGACTTACAAATGTTTTCACTTCTCTTTCTTTATTGGCTAAACAACTATGTAGCTTTCGTTGACTGTGCATGAATGAAGAAAAAAAGGATTTAATTCGCTTTGTCAATACATAGCCAAGTTGTAAAGAGTCAGCCGTTCTTAGGTTTGTTTGAAATTAATTTGAAAAACTTTTTAACAAAATAAGTTTTCAAAGAAAAGTAAAGAGCTACATTAGATTAATTTATTTCAAAACGACCTTGTTAACCATGATCAATAGGTAACCGCCCATGGGAAGACATAAATGCACTTGCACTGGGAGTTACCACAAACTATTTCAACTTACTTAAAATTTCTTACTCAACTTACTTACTTTTTAAATTTCTAAATAAATTTTAAATTTCTTATTAACAAGTACTAATGAACATTCTCATAAAACACTGAAAAAAAGAAAGAAAAGAAAAGAGAAAAAAAGGAAAACAAGATAAATGGAAAAGAAAATAAATGATAACATATATCTTCAATATCTGAATCCTGGCTCGTCATCCCCTAACGAAAAATTCTTTACTCTTTTTTCAAACAAATGGTGGTGTTCAGCCGCCTTAACACTATCAGGGAGGGAATTCCATACCCCTGGCCCATATTTTTCATTTGAAATCCAGTTCGACTTCCACTCCTATACTCCGTCACCAGATTGTTAGCTTTCCTTGTACAATAATCATGCAAATCATAATTTTGTCGAAAAAAAAAAAAAAATCTAAAACACCGATGGACACACTTCATGCAAACACTGTTAAGTAAAAACCGCAGCCTGGTAGTCACGAACATGTCCCTCATCCATCACCTTTAATTTCCTAAACATACTACGGTATTGTTAGTTTTTATGTTTTTATACTTGGAGGTTATGCTTGTAGTTTAGCTGTTTTTATGCTTGGAGGTCCCCTTGTCACTGGGAACACACCTATAAGTTTCAAAATGATTGGGAAGATACACATTTTTGCTTGTTGTGACGCCATGTTGGCAAAATTTCTTGTGCGCATTTTGACGAAATTATGCCACTGAGGAAGAGATTTAATTTATAGATGCATGCAGCAATATTCGGAGGGGGGAGGGGGGCTAATACAGTTTTTAGCTTGGGGGATTCAAAAAGTGCTTTTTCCATACCTTTATATGGAATGTCACTCCTCCTTTGGATTCTTAATGTGAATTTTAATTCGCCGTGCAGGGATGAATTGATATCTGAAGACAGTTCTTCCCCGGAGTAAATTCCTACGCCTTTGCCTGGTTTAGTATACAGTAAATTTTATAAGATTCTTTCTGTTCTTTTTTTTCTTCTCGAAGACGCTGCTATTTTATACAAAATGGAAACATGGTGGTGATTTTACCCTTTAGTCCCTCTTTGTCATCTACCCCTTTTAAATCTGTATCATCACCAGTATAAACCCCCTGCTCTCAGGTAAGAGGAGCGACTATCCAGCCTATTTGTAACTATCCAGTATTTCGTAACATTTCTGTTAAAGAAATTAGGCAACTTGGATATTTCTGCGTTAATTATACAACTTGCTAACGTATGAGTTGGTAAAATTTATTTTCACTCTTGCTGTATATTAATTACACTTATTTCTGTCAATAAACATTTACGCTTTTTTAGATTGAATTAGAAACATCTGATTCAAGCAATATTTGAAATAGTTTCTGCAAGCGAGAGTATGCAATCTCTTTCAGCGCATACAACTTGAACCTCTTGGAGTTCCCATCTTCTTTCCCAAGTCAATATCTCAAACTAGTTTCGGTCTAAGCCGTACTAGCGTTGTTCTGCTTGAATACTGTATTTAACAGTTGTTGGAATATGAATTCAAGTTTGATATGAATATTGCATGTTCTTATTAAGGTGCGCTATAATGTATATGTACGTTACACACAATCAAACACGCACACACACACACACACACACACACATGTATATATATATATATATATATATATATATATATATATATATATATATATATATATATATATATATATATATATATATATATATATATATATATATATATATATATATATATATATATATATATAAACCAAGTAAAAGATCCCATTGTTTGATATTTTTGTGAGGTAGGATTTTTTTTCACTTGCCAGAATTGTAGGGTAAGATTGATTTCAAAGATATTTGTATTTTCAATGATAGTTAATAAAAACGTAAATGAAAACAGCACCCAAACCAAGATCTATTGCACTCTTAGTTTTGTTTTAAAACGTACAACAAAATTAGAAATAAATTTGGACCATTGATACGGTACTTGCTCCAGCCAGGTAATCAGAGTTGGGGATGCCATTTGAATCAACCACCCCTTCCTGCACCCCACCAGAAATCTCGTGTTTTATCTGCTTTTTGCCATTATATCTTATTTTCCATATAATCCGTCTATTGTTTGTTCTTAATTAAAGTCATATCCCCAACAATATCCCCCTCCTCCCCAAACAATTCCCTGCACTCATATCTGACCGAGTTTGCACTTGGCCTTTGGCATTTCCATAAATCTAAGAATGGTGCCCATTTACTATATTTTCTTTTATTTTTCGTATACTTAGACTGTTAATTCTTTGGTTTTACTTCTTTTTCGTTTTTTCCCCTTTAGGGTTGCCGTCAGGTGCTATTATGAAGCGATATTCCCAGTCTGTAAGCAGTAAGAAAAGTTTTTAACCATATGATATACAATTGCAATATTGGAAAGCTTTATAAAATATTGTGCCGATTTATTCGGCATTATCGGTGCCAAATACTTTGATCCTCCGTCATCCATGCAAGAAGGGGAAAACGCTGCGGCTATGCAGAGTGATGATGACGATGAAGCTTCGACCACACGGCGCCGTAGGACCTCAAGTACAACGAGCCAAACATCACCACAGGAAATGCGTAGAACATCACTACCAGCCATCTCCTCCTATTCAAAGTCGAATTCGGTAAGTTGAGTTAAGTTTCGTAAGTGAAAATGATATTTTTTGAGTGGTCTTCAGGCACAGCAGATGCATAGGCCGTGGAGAAATTCTATCGTAGAAATGAATCATTTAAACAAATATGCTCGTTTGCAACTGCATCTGCTGCGACCACTGTATATAAATATAATACAGTATGATTATTCCCTATCTCGACCATTATACAAAGCCGGACCGAAATGCAAGTGCTCCGGAGAACATTTAAACAAGTGTAAACATAAGCAGCATTCTATTTTTTCACGGGTCAGACAAGTCAGATTTCTCTTCAGCTTTGTAACACTAACTTTTAAAGAATCTAATTTTAAATTAATTTATTCCAATACATATATAAAAATTGGAAGTTAGTATTGCAATATTATTATTAGATGTTTTTAGGAATTACAAGTAGGTTTCGAAGTCTCGAGTTGGTTTCAAAGACATTTTGAGAAAGTTTCTGCGAAAATACATGTTCCAGGATAATATACACTGGATCACTGATGGCAAATTAAATGGGAGGAGCTGTTTGTACGCGCCGAGGTTGTAGTTGCCATAAATCACTAAGCCGTGATCTTACTGTTACATTTTTTTTTATATACAATGGCTGCGACTCTCTGTGATTTCCCTTTGAGAGGGGAAAAATTGTTCCATGCTCACATTACCATTTATCCGATATGCCTTAGCTGCATGTGAGTTAGTAATTCTACAAAGTGACTGCGTTTATATCGACATCTACTGTATGTGACTTCTATATATCTCTTGGTCTTCGGCTGTCCAAAGGTATTAATACGTATATCGCTCATATTCTTTTTTATTATCATATCTAGACTTATTGACTTTTCCATAGTTAAATGAATATGCTGCATAGAACCTCTTATGGCCTATACCAAAGGTCATAAATCGATTATCATTGGAACTAAATTATATCAGAATTAGGCACTTGGCAAGTTTGTGTGGTTTTCTAAAGTAAGAAGCAAATGCTTCTAGAAATAGATAGATAGAATAGGTAGAATTAGAGAAAGTATATCATGTGATATTTTAAACTCAGTTTCACTTATTTGCTAAAGTAATTTTTAAAATTAACAAAACTCAGTTCCATGTGAAGGGGGTTTAAACACTAAACAGCACATTTAAGGCTATTATTTTCTAGTTTCTCCCCAGTTTCCGTTGGTCCAAGCATTTGGGAATTCCGCTGCATCAAGGTCATAAATCGATTATCATTGGAACTAAATTATATCAGAATTAGGCACTTGGCAAGTTTGTGTGGTTTTCTAAAGTAAGAAGCAAATGCTTCTAGAAATAGATAGATAGAATAGGTAGAATTAGAGAAAGTATATCATGTGATATTTTAAACTCAGTTTCACTTATTTGCTAAAGTAATTTTTAAAATTAACAAAACACAGTTCCATGTGAAGGGGGTTTAAACACTAAACAGCACATTTAAGGCTATTATTTTCTAGTTTCTCCCCAGTTTCCGTTGGTCCAAGCATTTGGGAATTCCGCTGCATCAATCTCTCATACCCCCTTGTGTACAGGTATGCCTATAGTCCTTCTATTGATAAATCGTGTTTATGCTAATGACCCCATGCCCGATTCGTTATGGGTTGGGTCTAATTACTCCTGTGCTTAAAGGAATTTGAGAACTGACACTCGAATTTGTCTTCTTTTGTACTACTTGCATTATCTACGGATACTCTTGAGTTTATCGAGCAGGCTTCATTAATGGTTACTTAGAAAAAACCTAAATTTATATTTTAAAACTTCAACAGCTTTTTCTCATATAAAAATGCTGAGGATTATAACAAGACAATAACAATGAAGCTATTCAAGACCATTCTGGCGTTTTGAAAAATTACGTTGGTCGGACACGTTTTTATCATCGACTGGCATTTTGTATGCTGTGAATTTATTTAGGCTGATGCCAGACTAACCACACCTCAATCTTTGCAGCCGAAGCTGTTAATCATCGCTAACTAATTTGTACTTCGGAAAGACAACAGTCCAATGCTTGCCAATCAAAAAATAAAATATATAATTACTTGGGGTTATAGCTATTAGTGATCGTTTTTTTTTGTGCTATTAGATTCATATGCTATTATGTTAGCCTTGATTATAATTGGTACATTTTTAGAGATAGCTGATAGTCATTGTAAATAATAAAGGGATTTTGGCTAATCTAAGCGTATGGTGCTTGGTTCTCATCGTACTCTCCTAGTTGAAGACTAACATATCACTGAGCCTAAAACGGTAGGGTGTTCCCGAGAGGTGGTCCACTTTCAATAATTTAATGTGCACCAGGCTGTGCCTGCCATCCACGGTGGTAATGTGCCACGCGCTTCACAAAGTTTTTCATGCGTAGTACGAAAATACACCAGGTTGTGCATGCCATGCATGGTAGTAATATACCACGCTCTGCACGAAGTTTTTCATGCGTGGTACGAAAATACACCAGGTTGTGCATGCCATGCATGGTGGTAATATGCCACGCGCTGCACGAAGTTTTTCATGCGAGGTACGAAAATACACCAGGTTGTGCATGCCATGCATGGTGGTAATATGCCACACACTGCACGAAGTTTTTCATGCGAGGTACGAAAATACACCAGGTTGTACATGCCATGCATGGTGGTAATATGCCACGCGCTTCACAAACTTTTTCATGCGTGGTACGAAAATACACCAGGTTGTGCGTTTCATGCATGGTGGTAATATGCCAAGCGCTGCACGAAGTTTTTCATGCATGGTAAAAAAAACGTGGCTTTGTGAAGCTATGTTACGCTTGGTGAAAAAAAATGGTGCTCATAAGATTTACGCCAGGTGGCAAACAGTGGATGAACCTTCGGCTGTTCCTTACGCTTTTTTGACGGAGTTAGAAAGTGAGAAAGATTTCTCTAATGTTTTTATCCATTAGTCACATTTTTAGAATCTTAGTTACTTTATAGGAGGTAGGAGAGACTGGTTATGTTTAGGGCAAATCTGTATAGGATCGCTAGACATAATTGAGCTAATCCTGAACCCTAAACCCAATAATTTGTGTTCTATATACCAAAATTAAGTTCCTTTTGTCAAACTAAACAGTGCAACTTATACAAATCTTTGTCATTGAAATGCTTGAGAATAATATACACCGGGAAAAGCTAAAAGACTTAAATTTCGTTTTCCTTTATAATTATCAAGTATGAGACGCACTCTTTCGTTTGGGGCACGATGTTATCTCATGTGCCTTCTTCTTCCGAAGAAGGCGCAAAATCTTGATATTACACACTGCAGTAAATTCAGCATGTATGTGAACTACATGCTCGAGTTTCAATCCCTCCCTCCTTAAGACACATGTTACGTTTTATCCACTACGGGATCATCCTGGACTCTGTCCGATTTTGTCCCTCAGAGGGCGCGTAGTAAAAAGCAGAAACAATTTTTGCTGGAAGTTGATAATGAGTTCAATGCTCCCAATAATATCGCGTCTGTTTCAAAAAACTGATTTATGTAAGAATGGTGGATTTTTTAAATAAAAATTCTTATTTTCACCCTACTCAGTTCGGATTTCGTCATGGGATGTCAACAGAGCAAGCTTTGCTTTTTTTAACAACATTTGTCAATGATTCGTTGGATGCGGGTTGAATGGATTCTTAGCCTGCGTTCAATAGAGCTTATTACAATTAATTCTAATGATTTATTGAATAAGCGCAATTATTGTAATGTATTGAACGCGGTTCTGGTTGATAATTACGCCAATAATTTTCCATCTGTAAAAGGATGGGATTGCAGTTTATTGAGCCTTGAAGCACAATCAGAAAATAATAATTGCAAGAAGCACTTTTTGACACAAATTTATTAGTTACAATTCCTCATTGGACGCCATGAGAGAGAGAGAGAGAGAGAGAGAGAGAGAGAGAGAGAGAGAGAGAGAGAGAGAGAGAGAGAGAGAGAGAGAGAGAGAGAGAGAGAGAGAGAGAGAAAAGAGAAAGAGAAAAGAGAAAGAGAAAGTTATATTGTACTGAATTTAATGTTAATGTTTTTTTTTAATGTTCTGAATTTAAGTTTAATGTTTTAAGTGTTTTTGGCTGTTCATGTTTAACTCGAGACTTGGCTTCAACCCCTGGTTCTGGATTCTTAAAAAAAAATCGAAACAAATTCTGTTCGTTTATTAGTTTTTGTTTATTATTAATTTTCCATTTTTGTTATCACTGTTTATTAGTAGCCTATGCCGTCGCAAGCTTAGCTTTTGGTTTGGTTCTGATCATTTTGTTGTATTTAGGTTTTTAATAAATTATTATATTACTACTTACGTAAACATGTATTTTGCAAATATTGAAGTTAAAAATAACCCTTTGAAGCATTTTATTTATTGTTTAGCATTTGCGAATTATTTCAAATCATGGGCACAACGGAACGCCCTGTCTATTCAGAGAATGCACAACTTTAATTACTTTTAAGACAGACTCAAGTTAGAATAAAAACGAGGAAATTTTTTTGCAACTAATTTGAATCATGTCAGGATCGAAGCTGATATTTATAACATGAACTTTTATTAATTGCTAGTATTTAAACAGTCGTGTTATTTCTTGGGGTAAGGAAGCTTTTCAATGAAAGCTGAACAGCTTTGTGTATTTTATTTGACTCCCTGACTATCGAATGTGGAGGGGGTCCAGAGTAAAAACCAGGCTGAAGTAAGCCTGCTAGCTAATCCTTACAAAAAAAAACAACCCTTATTAAACAATGGCCAAAAAAGCCAAGTGGCATGGACCCTTAAGGTATCATGAACAGGATTGTTGAATTATGCGAAAATAGGGTTTTTCCCAGTTAAAAGCTTTTCCAACTTCAAATAAGTAATGCGAATGTTCAAATTTTAGGTGATATTCATGCTTCCAGAAATTCTATTGTTATAAAAAAAAGGAAAGAAAAACAAAGTTTGGACAAATTTTTAGGATATAAAGAGCAATGTAAATATAAATATGTTGTAACAAAAGAATCAATATTAAGACTACGACAAGAGATTAATTTATCGGAACGTTTATGAGATTTATGTACAAGTTTTGTATGCAATTTATTTATAAGTAAATCTCTGTACATTGCTATAATGGCGTCCGGCTAATACCCCCTGGAAAATCCCCCTGCCAGAAGACAATTCCCCCCCGTGGACAATTCACCGGGAAAGTTCTCTCACTCATTTAAAATTGAACAGCAAAAGAGAAAGTATGACAAATAAAAGGAATGAAGAGAATAAGGGATTTTGAAATACTCCACCTATATTCTAGAATACATGTAGAATATGTCGTGTAGAATATCCAACAATATTAATCGTTTACATTTTAATTTCCTTTATGTCCTTTTTCGTGTTTTTGGGGGCTGGGGGTTGAGTTATCGTAGTAGGATAAGATAAAGGTTAAAAAAATAATTTGATTGTTTCTGACTTGGAGTTTGACTCCATGTTATTCAAATTAGATTAAAGAAAATAAATTAAAATTAAACATCCCTTAAATGTACTTCAGACTCGAATTCCCTCTGATATACGCGCCCTCAATCGTAAGGGGTAGACTGGTATCATGTACCATAGATATCGGTGCCAGACCAAGTCTACGGGAAGTAATTCGTACTTCTTAGTCCCATCGTGTGTTTCCATGCGCTTCTATAACAGGGCACTCCTTTCACAGCTGTCGGTAGTTCCATATTTCCACATTATTTTCGTTAACCTATATCTTTCCCTGCTATGTTAACTCAACCCCCCAAAACACGGAAAAATATTTAAATTAAATAAAACATCAAAAATAAATACTATAGGACAATTTACACCAAATATTCTACATGTTATTTGGAATATAGATAGAATATACCGAAAATCCTTTCTTTTCCTAATCTTTTATTATCTTACTTTCCCTTATGCTGCTCAATTTTACATGTGAGGGAATTTTTTCGGCGACTAATTGTCTGCGGGGAGATTTTCCGCAGGGGATAATTTTTTGACGAAAAAGTTTCCACGGGGGGGGGGGGGGTTGACACTTTCCCCAGGGGCAGAAATTTTAGGGGGCTAAATTTCAAATAAATAATCTAGCGGTTATAGTCGTTTTTTAATTTTTGAAATTTTGTTTTTATTCAAATAAAGTAGAGAGTGCAGTTAATAATTATAAATAATTAATAAATTAATAATTGGTTAATAAAATAAAAATAAGCTAGAGATTAAGAATAATTATATAATAATGATTGAAATAATTAATAATAATCAAATAACTAAACAATTAAATAACTTAAATAACACATAATTGTTTAATTCATCAATAAATTGAAATAATTTTGTTAGAATTCAGCCTGAAAATTTTGTGGGAGACATGAGAGGGGTGCTAATCAAGATTTTACCCTGGGTGCAAGAGTGGCAAGAACCGCTACCTGGGGGGGGGGCGACCTTGAAAGTGCTAAAATACTGGGAAAAAGTGTTGTGAGGAGGAATTGGGTCAGGCATACTAATTTCTCAGCTCATCAGTTTTTGAATTTTGTGTAGCCTCTGCAGATGTAGATGTACAGATGTGGCTACATCCGCTGCTTATAGCTATCGTTTTTTTTTTCTTCTCTTTTTTTCTACATCGTCATAAGCCATAATTGCAAAAAAGACTTGTTAAGCTGTTCTCAAAGGGATAGTCAGCAGTGCAATGTAGAACAGGAGCCCAGGAGGATCAAATCACTTACAGAACAGCTTAGCAAGCCATGTTGGGCAATTATCTCTGAAATATAAAAAATATCAAATACGATCGTTCGGCGTGACATGCCAGTAGTTTTGGCGATTATGTTTATAATTGCAAATGATTACAGATATAATTATACAACTATTTTCTATCTGAAATTACATAACTATTTTAGACAAATACATTTAAAGAATGTGGTCGATGTAAAAATGAAATTGTAACATAAAATTTGATTGCCAGTAGCAATACAAGCAAGTAATCAAAAAATAAATTTTCCATTTTTCCGTTTTTGAAAATTAAGAAATTTTTCAAAATAAATTTCCATTTTTCCATTTTTGAAAATGAAGAAATTTTTCAAAATAAATTTCCGTTTTTCATTTAAACATCCATTTTTCGCATCAGATTTTCAAACATGCAGAAATTTTTCAAATTAAATTTCCATTTTTCATTTAAACATCCATTTTTCGCATCAGATTTTCAAACATGCATGTGGGATTTTTTGCGGGGATGGGAAGAATGGGACGTTTAAAAAGATAAAATAGGTTAATTGTTGGAGATTTACGGGAAGGAATAAAAAATCAATGAAAAAGTGAAAAAAAGTGGACTAAGTAGTCCTGTGAACCTTACTTCACGTAAAGTTAAATCCCTATTTGGGATAACATTTGGAGAGTGAGTGCTGAGTTTCCATTGTCTTACCAGTGTCCTTGATTTTCAGAATTTGGTTCTGTTTATTTAAGGTGAAAACATATTTTCCGTATTTTTAGGTCAAAAATTGAATTTAAAATTTGAAAACAATTGAACGGGATTTGATAACGCTATTCAGCGTCTATTCAACAGTTTCCTCGTGGAATGGCAAAATAAATAAAAGTGGGAAATTTCGCTGCATTTGAGACATTGCAATCCATTTCTTCTAACTTTTAGGCTATTGCCCCCTCTGAATTATTTGTTTGCCGTGTCCCCCCTCTCCTTGGAAAATTTTATTGTTCACTAGGATTTTTGCCGACGCTGGGTAGCATTCTTCGTACGGTTGAAATTCTTTCAAAAATTTGGACTCTTTTTGTTCTTAAATTAATAAACTAAAGATTGATCAAGGACGTTCCTCGAACGTTTGAACGCTTGAATCAAGAACGCTAAATAATGTTTACGCAAAAACGATAAACTACAAAAACCCATTATCCATTGAACTTTCATAACAACAGAACATCGCTGGAAAGTGACTAGGCGGAAGTGTTTTTCTTTCGATTAATTAAACCCTTTGGCTTTACTTATTATTATTATGTTTTAATAATAGAGGGAAATGTATTTGGTCCCCCGTGTGAGGTTTTCGCTGAAAAACGTGTGTTCCGTTTGAACTTTCTGATCAAATTGTTAAAAAACCTATCGGAGGTTGAGACAAAATTGCTTGTCCTGTGCTCTGAAAAAAAAAAATGAAGTTGTCTGATTTTTGTTCAATGCAATTTTCTTGAATGCTACATATCAAATACTTAATTAGCGTAAATAATCGCTGTATTTTGGCTTAGACCGTAGTTTGACTAACGTTAACCTTTTCTCTTGTTGAAATTTCTTTATTAGCTTTGTGTCAGGTTTTTTAATTGTTTTCTCAGTGTGTGCATGAAGTTTTGGTTTATATTGGTTTCGTCTTACTTAACGTTGTCATAATTTTACTTCCTGATTGCTCTTTCCTTGTTTTTGAGACTTGAAGTGCGAATTGGGTCTAGCAGGGTTTGTTCATTTTTCTTGATAAATTTTATCTGAACTTACATATCGTTATCTTAACTATATCTCTTATTCTGCTGTTTTGTGATCCGAATTGTGTTTTTTTCTTCTTTTTTCTTAAATTCAACTATATATATATATATATATATATATATATATATATATATATATATATATATATATATATATATATATATATATATATATATATATATATATATATATATATATATATATATATATATATATATATATATATATATATATATATATATATATATATATATATATATATATATATATATATATATATATATAAGAAACGCTGCCGTTGAAAAATAAATGCGTACTTTAAATAAGCATTTGCATGTGAATCGTCTGAAAAGAATGAAAGTCTTCTTCTAGTGGCCTGTAATTTTATATCACTATTTGAGTTTATCGGACAACTAACACAAATAGTGATTTCTCAGTGGTTCCATTGGAAAATTTCTTTGTAAGTTTTTGAAGAAAATGTGTTAATGGAAAAGTGCCTTTTTAGCAGGGCTGTGAAGTCGGAGTTGGAGCTGTGGAGTTTGCAATAAAATTTTTACTGAATGGAGTCGGAGTTGGAGTCGGTATATTGAAAATGTCTGTAGTCGGGGTTGAAGTCAGTTATAACTTATAAAATCCAGTTAAATGAAGCTTTAAAATATGGCTGTGGAATCGGAGTTTTAGTAAATTTTGGCAGAATAGAGTCGGAGTCCGAGTTGGAGTCGGTACATTGAAAATGTCTGAGTCGGAGTCAGTTATAACTTATTACCGACTCAACAGCCCTGATTTCTAGCGCTAAGTTGGCGTTCAAGGCAGAAAATTCATCCTTAGCCTCTTGTGCAAAGTAGTATGAGCACTGTCTGAACACAGAAATTAAATCTCTTTATATTTAGGAAACTGAAAATAGACTTGATAGGACTATAACCTTTTTCCTTTTTCGTGAAATAAGAAAAAGATATCATTTTCCTTGGTGGTTTACTGTCCCCTTTCCTTGGTAGTATCATTCACAGTGCTGCCACTGACCTGAGAAAAATAACTTGCGTAAATGGTCTGATTAGCTCTAGCACGCAAAAAATATGCCCAGTTTATTGACTTTGGCGATACCATGCAAGGCAAACTTGATAATTTTGCGTCAAACTATAAATTGCTTTACAGCGTTTTGAAATGTTTCCACTAAGAAACTTGGATTTTGCCATTTTAAGTGCAAAATCTTCTGACGGGGACCTGTAGTCTATATTTAAGAATGGAAGTCCGGAAAAAAGTTCAACGAGAAAAATCTGTTACATAAATCTGTTGCACAAAAATCAGTAGAAATCTGTCATTTGGGAAATTTTACAGATAGTTAAAACTTTGATGTGAATTGAAGGTTCTAACAGAATATAAAAGGTGCCTCAAAGAGAATGTCGGATTTGAATATACTATAAATCGAATTTATGCATTTGAAAGAACCAAACAAAACACCAGTCGCTTCAGGAGTTGCTGAGATACGCGAAACGCAATACCGAGAAACGTTACACGTGTAACACATTATCGGGTGTATGATCCCCTATAATAGCCTTACAATACCCGTTCTGTCCATGCAATTAACCATCACCCACTCTCATATTTCCCCATTAACTTCGCTGAACACCCGTTGAATTTCTTGTTTGATTTCTAGTCGAGTAGCCTACGGGTTTTGTGGTAACTTTGTATATTCCCATAGGAAAAGTTGATGCTGGCTCCAGCACCTCCAGACATGCCTTCCTCTGAAACACCCCACTTGAACTGTAATCACACAAGGACTGTATTCTGTATGACTAGGGAACCATACTAGCCTCAGAAAACCCCAACCCCCTCCAACAGCTTATTAGTAATAAGGTAGGTCAGCTTACTCTTGTTTGAACCAGATCGTACAAGGATTCAAACTGTATGATTGGTGGACCAAAGTGGATCAGTAATCCGGCATTCTTTTCAAATCTGGCATTCATTTTTGGCACACTATATATAACTAGACTAAGGCTGGCAACTCTGGTATTCCTCTTATGGTCCGTGAGGGATTAAAGCCCCTCCCAACTCTGAATGAGAAAGGGCCCATGTCCTTTCTTGTATGTTATTGTTTCTAGTGGTTCGGCCTATTTATTTTCGAATAAAAATATTGGTGAATGATGTTCTTTTTCCAGTGGTGACATAATCTTTATTGTTGTTGAGTAGGAGATTCAAAAGTAGGATATTGACAGGCAGTGTTTGCAGTCATTTTTAAACATTTAGATGGTATTATGTAACAGTTCTTTTCTTTGAATTCCTTAGGGTTCAAAAGCATATGCCTTAAGGTCAACTGTCAAGATTTAATAGCTGAAGGAATTGAAAGGAATGACGCAGTCTTTCTCTTCAATTTAGCTCTTGTTTCTAGTGAATAGCATGCAAAGAGAGGCATTTGAAAAGTTCCTGAAATTTCAAAAATTTAATTAGGTTTATCCTTGGGCATACGTTTTTATATCCAATGTCTACTTTGTGGCTAATGTTAATCGCTCAATTCTAGTTAATTCATTTCTTTACACCTTTATGTCGATCGTTCAAAATCAAAATGATGTGTATAATGAAGCTTTATGCATATTTTGTACTAATAAAAATTTCGTAAATAAAATTAAAGAACTGTCGAGAAAGCCATTTAACCAAAAAAGTAAAATTAATATGCAAATTTCGTTTTAATTCATGTACGGGGAGCCAAAATCAAAACCTTTATTAATTCAAAAACAAGGCCGTATCCAGGGGGGGTTACCCGGTTTGAACCCTCCCCCCCCCCCGAAATTTGAAACCTCGAAGTCGAAAATTAGTAAAACCTAGGTAAAAATCAGTAAAATTAGTCGAAAACTGAGTCAAAAATTAGTAACCCCCCCCCCGAAAAAGTCAAAAATTGGTAACCCCCCCCCCGAAATAAAATCCTGGATCCGCCCTTGTTCAAAAACGTTCAAAAATTAAATAAAAAAAAAACAGGTTTTTAAAATGAAAGTAAGGAACAACATTAAAACTTAAAACGAACAGAAATTATTTCTTATATGAAAGGGGCTGTCCCTTGTCAACGCCTTGCTCTTTACACTAAAGTTTGACTCTTTCTCTCAACTCTATTTTTCCAAACAATAAAAAACTTTAGTGTAAAGAGCGAGGCGTTGAGGAGGGGACAGCCCATTTCACATACGTAATAATTTCTGTTCGTTTTAAGTTTTAATGTTGCTCCTTACTTTCAGTTAAAAAAAAATGTTTTTTTATTTAATTCATTTAAAAGGCAATGTGTATAATTCTAGTATGAATCCCTTTTCTGGATGTTTTGACTGTTTTGATCCTTCTGCTAAACTACATAACCTACCATTGACCTGCTCAAATGAGCACGTCAAATATATTGGTTTAGTCAAAGACAATGCGAGAGATTGCTTTCCTGTAAATTCCACGGTAAAAAACTACTTCGATTTCGTTGGTTTACATCTGACGCATTTTTGTGAGCCTATCATCTAGCTTCTTAAGTGTCTCAGAAGAAAAAGCCAAATAACCCGGTCATTTTAAAACCCGAATGGTTTTCGTGTATTTCCATGTGAAATTTTTAAGCCAGTTAAAAGAAAAATAAGTTTAAACTCCACCTGCTTTGTTTTGCTGTGTGAAATTTTAAGCCAAGAAAAAGACCGAACACTTTTTGATTAAATTTTTAGTTTTTGTCCAAGTAGGCCAGACTCTATGTTCAGAGGTACCATTAGGAGGAGGAATTGTCCCCCCAGACTTAGAAAATAATTTTTTTCATCTTAAAAAATTGAAAAAAACGTCCCTCCACCTGGGTATTGACAAATACTCTTCTTTTGCGTCTTCGTTAAAAAAAATACTTACCACCCCCTTAAATTGCCATTAATTGATGACCCTGCCTTTGTCTTTCTGTGTTTTTTTTTTTTTTTTTTTTTTTTTTTTTTTTAATGCCTTATACCCTTTTTCTCGCTTGATAGAATAATTTTAAAATTAAGCTGTTGATAATTGTTTATAGTCTGTCATGGAAGGCATAAAATCCATAGCAATGCTATTGTCGCAATAACTAATCATGTCACAAGTAGGTATAGCGGGAGATTCGAAGTTCGAATTTTAGATTAGGTATTTCTAGAAACGTCCATTTTTGGAATATGAGCTCTTAGGCCCTTTTACTTAGAGAGATACGCCCCTCCTTTTCTATTATGTACACTTTTTTTTGCTGTCGTTCGTTCGAAAGACAATTTTTAGTTTCGCTACATTTCTTTTTCGTGGAAATTTCGATTGTGTAATGTGATAGTACAACTGTGGCAAAAACTGATTATTCATTAAGGGAGATAGAGGTTCTTCTTCTTTCGTGTCACACATTAAGCCAATATTCAATGCATATTTTGATTTTAATATCTATATCGTCATTATAAACATCCCGTCTAATTATTTCAAGTTTATACGCCTGTAGCTGTTACCCCCCCCCTCCCAACTAGAAAAAATGTATAAGAAGAGAGAGTCCATTGAGTGTGCCATATATCCCACGAAATATGTTGCGAAGATTTATAATGCGAGATGTAACCCATCTATTAATTTTAGGGTTGTCCACATATTGCTGACGCCGCTTTGATAGCAGAGGCACATGGACTGGTTACAGACATGCTACTGGAATCTTCACAATTACCATCACACATAATAAGTGGACTTAAAGGTAAATTTTGACTCAATTTTACCTTGAATCGAAATCAAGATACTGATTAATTTTATCAAAGAACTGACCAAAGCGTTTATTTATTTTACTGGTCATCATTATTATATTTTCAATGCTGATTTTTTTTCCTTTTTTTTGGGTTTAATTACCTGAAGTCTGAATAGCTTTCCATTTTTTTCAATTTTCCGGGCTCTAGTCTGCTCTACTAAAAGAGCCATATAGAAGCAAATTAAATTTTTGCTAAAAATGTTAAGTCACAAGATTAAAAAATAACAGACATCTTGTAGCTTCTATATTGTTTCTAGTTTATAATAAAGCAAAGAGTGAAAAATTGTAGTTCCTCAGGTTGAGCGTTAGTTTTCATTTTCAAAAAAGGCCCTACTATTTATAAGCATATTTAATTAAGGATGAGATGTGTGCTTCTGTATATTCACACATCAGATCACTTAATTTCACAATTTAAATTTAATCATTTTTTATTATCCAAGTTCTAGATCGATTATAGCTTTGTGTATTCATGATGAACCTTTGTAAAACAAAGATTGGCATTCAAATATTAAAACAGTTTTTTCCATTGATTAATACTTGAATATTCGTTAAAAGTTATTAGTTTATTTGTCCTTACCAAAATTTTTCAAAATTATCTAATTATAAGCAAAATTTCAGAACGTTTGTAATAACCGTAGAATAGGTTTTCTATAGTCTTGAAGAAAAACTTTTTTTATTGAAAGTTTCGAAGTAAAACCTTGCTTGCCTGACTATTCCGTATCTATCTGCTGAATTATAAGCCACTTCGTATGTTAAATAGAACTAACCAATAATGTTTTCTGCAAACCAGAATTTTTCACTATCCTTTTAGGTAAGTGGTTACCACGCTAGACTTGAAATCCCCTGAGGACAGAGTCCTCAGGGGATGTTAGTTGACATATTATTACTCAGGGATTTGTCCCTGAGGACAGGGATTCGATTCCTGGTGTTGCTGGTTATTTGGCTTGGGAAAGGGGTCAGTGATGTGACCCCGTAAGTTCAACTAGACTCGACCAAGCGCGAAATGGATACCTGGAAAAAATGGGGAAGATAAACAGGAAGGTTGCGGAAAAACACAGGATGGCTGCCCCCCCCCATCGCTCTTCCTGGTTAAAGGGCCATAAAACGAAGTCATCATCGCCGGTGGGGACTGTGAAGTTCAGCACCGTATTCTTCACCTTTTAGGCCAAACATTAGGCATCTGCACCTTAAATATTCTACAAAACTCATTGTACTCTTGTCTCCTCTACTTACCTGTAACCTTAATGCACTTTATCTGCAGCCTCACTCCAGTCAAAATAAACATATATTGTAATTCCCCACCGCTAAGATCAGAATCAGTCCCGTTTAATTCGGAACTCTAAATGAAAGATTTGATGTGGCGTCAATGGTTGTTTTATACAAGTACATCTGCCACCATCGCTGTTGCGGATTGTCTTGAGTAGTACTGCCGTTTGGAAAGGTAATAGCCTACAGCAAACAAGTAAGCCACAGCACGGTTGAATTACCTACAAGAGGAGACATTCCGCACTGAGTAATTGAAGAACAGCTTTTTTAGGATACTGCATTTCCACTGAATGGTCTCCCGAAGGAGATAATTGAAAATCCGTCGACTGATTCCTTTAAAAGTAAGTTCAACAGACACAATACTAGTAAAACAAAAAAAAAAAAAAAAAAAAAGCTTAGGTACAAAGTTCATAATTAGATATCGGACCCTAAATTCTTAGCGGCCTGGGGTCATGAAAGATGTAAAAAATAACAGAAAAAAACTGCCTGCTGAAAAACTTTTGGTACATACTCCCTCCTTAAAAATGTAACCGAAGAACCGGATTTTAGATGCTTTTTAGTATAGAATCCGCCTCGGTGGCTTTGTCCTTCTTTGTAGTTATTTTTTGGAGACTGCCAATTTCACTATTGTAAAAAGGTGCCTCTAAGACATCTAGAATGTCGACTATTTTTCTCGTATCTAGGGGATTCAGTCCTCCTTCGTCTAACTTGTTCTCAAAATCAGCGCAATATTTCTTTCGCCCAGGGATTCTAGCTTCTGCCCAACATAAAAAAAATTCAATACGTTTCGGGGAGATTATAGCATTTTGACCTGATTGTGAATGAGACAAATTGTTCCTCAGTGTCTTGTACTACCAATCAGCAGGAATTTTAGCTTTGCTTAAAAAAAATAATTGATTTAAATTTTAGCCCTGGCAAGTCTGTTAAGCCCTCCGGAGCCAAAGTCCATTCATGTAATAAATTCAAACCAATGTTTGTCTGTCAAACCCCGGTATGCTCAAGGACCAGTAGTGACTGTCGGCGAAGTCAATAGTTCTGATTCAGAAGAAATAATGGGAGAGAAGCTATCGGCTCTGCCTAAGGTAAGTTTAGGACTATTGTCTTAAAATTTATTTACCGAAGACGCCTAATTCCGAAACGCAGCTAACTTAATTCTCACCAAAGACTTTGAAAAGATTGCAGCAGCAGGAGATATAATAATATTGGTGAATTTTTGAAATTCGGTGAGCATGCTTGTTAAGATTTAAAATACGTAGAAAATTGGTTGAAAGTTGTTGAAAAAAATAAAAATCTTCGAATTTTTCGAGCAAGTTTAAATCTTACCACAAGAAGAAGTCTAAGTGATAACATAATTTTGGCTCAGTCAATGGATAGATCTAAGACACATAAATCCAATGAAATAATTAGAAGATATAATCTAATTATGTAATCCAATGATATATATAGCAGATATATAAATAAAGTTGCAAAACATAAGATTGCTACTATTAGTTGTTTATTTATTATTGTATTTAGTTTTATTTTTTCTGCTGATATCCTGAATTGTTTTTTTCCTTTCTATTCTTTTCTTCTTGGGCTGGAGAAAGGGAGAGGGGGAAATATGTTGGGTAGTAAGTTTGTACAATTTTCTTTTGAAAGCGCTGGAAATAAGATAAGGATTTCGGGCGTAAATACTTCCATTTTTTTTGTTTACTTTTTTAGAACCTCACTATTTTTTTTTCAGAAAGACTTCATTATGTATGCTTGTTTTTTTTTGTTTTTTTTTTTAAGAAAAAATTAAAAACCTAGAGTCACGACGCCAGGTATTTTATAGCATCTGGTATGCCGCTAGTGGAGCCCTTACCTCGCTCCACTTTAAGTGTCTTTAAGTGTCTGTTGTACCTTCTTTTTGAAGGAATTAACAGATACTTTTTCTGGGATAAATTCCTATGGATGATCATTCCAAATAAACGATGCTGCATCAGATGAAGCTATTCCTCAAATACTCGGGTCTTGGCTAGTCCTGCTTAAGATAATGGGATCGATTGGTTTACTTTTACGTCTAATTTGCCGGATCAAAGTATGGCCGATAAAAATTCCAGCGCATACATTCCTTGACATTGCACGTTTTTTCAGATGGCTCATAATTCCATAATTTTGATAGAGAAAAATCAGTCATCAATCGAAATTCATGTGGACATATATCTCAAGACAGTTGTTACTTATTGATAGGGTTTCAGCCTTGTAATTCACCTGAACGTGGAGTTGGTGAAGGTAGAGGTTGTTGTAGACTGAGGAGGTAGAAGGTGAGATTGTTGTAGACTGAGGAGGTAGAAAAGGACGTAGCACGAGGCTTATGTGGTTGCATTTTTCGGTAATGCTACATTTAAATAACGAGTTGGGCTTGACAATATTTTGGAAGATACACTCACTCAAACACAGGCTTCGTTTATAATTTAAAATATTTTTGAAAATACAGAGGCCTCATCCGTTAACAGTAGCTTTCCATCTGTAAATAGTGCATAAATAGCGCATTGTGTTTCATCTTCTGAATTAGAACGCTTTTGTGGCAGAGAATGCTGGGGAAGTACCCTGCACTATCAGGATGTAGACTAGGTAGGAGTGAACGCCGCAATAGCAGTACCGAAGAGGCGTAATTTTTGATTCTCATTTTTGCCTCCGATTACGTTAGGTATTCTGCTATTCCAAGCTTATACGGTTTATATTTTCAGTGCAATTTTTACCGTGTTGTTTTTCTTCTCTTTTATTGCTTTCATATATCAACAAAGACGGCAATTTTGATATCATTCTATAGCTGGGATTCAGTTGTATTCATCTGCCGAGTTACAGTTTGATATTTGGTGAACATGGTCTTCAAGATTTAAAATGCGTAGAAAATTGATTGAAAATTGTTGAAAAAATGAAAATCTTCCTGTTTTTTTAAGAAAGATAATGTTACAACAACAAGAAATCTAAGTTATATCATAATTCTGGCTCGGTGAATGGGTAGATCTGAGACTAATGAATCCAATGATACAAGTACCTTGTCCTGTTGGTGCAAGTTACAGCAGTAGACTTGTCGTGAAATTGCTTGTTTCAGAGGGAACATATACTTCAAGGTTTCTGGATTCTGTTTCTTGGGATCACAGGTTTACAAGATGCTGAAATCTATATTTGAATCATGGAGATGCGCACTATCTTTGAAATGTGTGTACAGATGTTGGTCTCTGAGCTGGAAGCTGAAATCTCTTCTATTAGGAACGTACCCAGGAGGGGGGGGCACCCCTTCCCAGAATCTCAAAATTTCTGCATTTTCTTCAGAATTTTCTAAATTTTTTTTTATTCAAAGTTCGTTTTTTTTTAATTCACCCTTCCTCCTGAAACACATTCCTGTGCATATATGCCTTCCATACCCCTAGTCCTAAAATACGGTGCACATCAAGTAAACTAGTTGAAAACCCCTATGTTCGGACAGGGACACTTGAAAACGAAACGATGGGAATTTCACGTGACTGTTGTATAATAGACACCCATAGATGGAATGTATTTAACTTCTAATTACTCGTTAGGCTACACAAATGCAAATTGAAAGTTCTTGGGGTATATGTAAATCATAGACCGTAAACATCATTATGAAAAAAGGATTAAGCACATAGATTTTTCTTACCAAATTAAATGCCATGTAGGTTTGTATATCCACATTGTATATTTGAAGTTTAAATTGCAATAAAAGCAAATTACATTATTTTTATCATTTTTATTATTACATATTTTATTATTATATTTTGTTATTATATTATTTTATTATTATTTTTTAACTTCTGGGAGGGGCTACTGCCCCTCCCAGACCCCAGTTTTCCCCTCTCCTTGCGGAAATTTGTTTTCTTCAAAAATCTTGTCAAAACTATGATAAGCCTGCATAATTCAAGCATTGACCAGAAACGGGTCAGTTTTTTTTTTGTTGAGCTTTGCCTTTATGGTACTACATGGGTCATTTTTCAGTTTTTACTGCCATTTTCAATTGATTTTTGAAAATTGGCTCCAAATTTGCCCCCCCCCAGGTTTTTGACAAAATTACGCCACTGGTGAATACCGCTCTCATTTGTGATGACGGGAACAATCTGTTGGATCGATATCGATATTCATTCAAGGACTTTTGATGACTTTTTTATCCCCTTTTTTTATGATGACGTGTCCTCCCACACATTTCTTCCTAGGAATTTCCATGGTGATTTTGAGTGCTATATTGACAAGTAAGTCTTCTGGTCTTCGACAGGACGACCAAAGTATACTATGTTTTTCGTACTTTACCGTTGAAGACATATCAACATTTTTATAGCTTTGTCTCAAACATCTGCGGTGCTAAAATGATCGCTAGGGCACACAAGCACAAATTTTTGGTGAACAGCGGTGTTCCGACAGGGTTCGATCGTGATGTTCTTTTGCTTTCAGAGTCTGACTATCGCAGCTACCAAGAAGAAGTCGCTGCCATCGTGGCAATAATGGTGCATTGAGATTTGTATTTTGGATGAGATTTAAAGTAATAACAATAGGGCTAAGCAAAACACTGCACCCTTTTCCCTTATTTCTTAATTCCATGACTCTGCATTACTGTTTTTTTATCCTCTTCCGCACTTGTGGGTGCTACTAGTATCTTCAGCTACCGTTGGTCTTATATATCGCTAAACATATACTATTTTAATGTATCAAAGGAAAATTGCCCCTTTCGTCATACAATAAGAATATTTTGATGGACATTCCGGCTGTTTTTGAAAAAAAATCTCGTAATTACAAATTATGTATGGTTGAATCTGAGTGAGAATTAAACTTTCCAAAACAGTGCTACATGGGAAATATTTTCCACTAGAAAGTTTCTTTAAAGTTCCGTTTTTTAAATTTGAGCTTCTATTTTCGCTATGGTTAGCTCTTTACTTAAGTGGCAGCTACTGCTGCAACCATGACTGATCTATTTTATTGGAGAACTGGGCCCTTGTCATTTCTAGAAATTAATTTGGTAGTTCAACAAGCTTTGCGGTATCAAATATTCCCGGCTTTTCAAGTTTTTTGTTATTATGATTTCTAATTCTTTTGAAAGGCCGAACCAATCTAATTTAACAATACACTAGCTGTGTGGTTACTTTTTCAGAAATAAACCCTCTTGTGTTTGCGTGTGTGTGTATTAGCTGATAAAAATGGTTTCCAAAGAAAAAGGTTTTTCAAGGAAAAGTAAAGAGGAATACTAAAACCTAAGACGAGCAGAAATAAAGTCATATAACACTTCAAGCTTAAAACGAACTTCAGTTACTATGAATGAATAAATGAAAACCAAAATGAACAGAAATTACAATGAATAATCGCGTAAAATCAACAGTTGCTACTGTGCATGAATAAATGAAAGCTAAAACAAACATAAATCAAAGTGAATGTTCAAGTCAAACTAAAAACGAACAGAAATTACCACATATGGGAGTGGGCTACCTGTCCTCCCCAAAATCCCCCAAGGGACAGAACTGTGCTGTACTGAAAACAATTTGTGTCTAGAGCATGTGTTTTTTTTGTCATGAAATTAACAACAGTATAACAAACCAGGTTGTATTCAAACGTTTTAGTTTTATTTGTCAACACATTAACAACAAAGACGAAATTCACGATGCTTATCAAGATTTGCAGGAAGGAAAAAAAATGTTTCATGGAATTATCACGTATGTGACATAGTCAGCACAGCGCTGCCTGTCGAAACAGCGAAGTGGGCGAAATGTATTATTTTTTTTTCGCCAAGCTAGTTCGGGTGGAAGGAGTTGTCGTAGAAAATTCAGAAGGAGCTCATTTGATTGAAAATTGAAAGTTCTAGTGCCCTTTTAAGAGTAAAAAGTGATTGTAGTGTAACCATCCCTCCTCCAACGCTCCCTTTTGCTGCCTTCCCCCAAAAATATCCCATCAAAACTTCGAAACAGCCATTTTGTTCAGCATAGTTGGAAGGTCCAAGAACTATGCCTCTGGGGATGACATGACCCCCATACCCCTTGGGGCAAAGGCTGTAAGCTATGCAATTTACTTATTGTTTACATATAGGATTTGTTTTTGGGGAAGGGGGCATATTTGATCCTGGATCTCTAAGAAAACCAAAGATATTAAGATGAAGCTTTCACGGCATGTTGAGGGGGAAGCTGGCCTAAAGAAAAGGCACTATGTGCATACTACTATTGCTGCTACTGCTTCTATTGCTGCTGTTACAATTACTACTCTTACTAAGACTAGGGGTATTAAGGTGAAACTTTCAGGGCATGATAATTGGGATGTTCAACTGACCAAAAGGTAAAATGCATATGCTGCTACTGCTATTACTGCTGGTACTAGTATGGTACTACTAGTACTACTACTGCTACTACTATCATTACTGCTACTGGTTCTACTTCTTTGACTAATACAACTACAAAGACTACTAATGTTAAGGGCAATAAGGTGAAAATTTCAGGGGATGTTGAGGGGGAATTTGAACTAAATCAACACGCATTATGTGGGCTTATCAGACATATCTCAGGAACGGCCTAGAGTAACAAGTTGAAACTTACAATGTATTTGAGGGGGATGTTGAACTAACTAAAAGGCACTGCGTGCATACTACTACTACTACTACTTCTACTGCTACTACTACTACTACTACTCCTTCTACTGCTGCTACTACTACTACTACTACTACTACTACTACTACTACTACTACTACTACTACCGCTACTACTACTATTACTAAGGCTAAAGGTATTAGGTGAGAATTTCAGAGAATGTGTAATGAGTGTTGAACTAAATCAAAACACCCTATATGCATGCAGGTGGTCAAAAGGGCGCATCAGCAATATCTTCGGAACGGCTTAGTGCATTATATTTAAAGTTTCAGAGAATGATGAGGAAGATGTTCAACTGACCAAAAGGCAATATATGCATACTGCTACTAACACTAATACTACTTTTTACGGCTACTTATACTACTACTATTACTACCGCTACTAAGATTAAAGGTATTAAGGTGAAAATTTTGGGCAGTGTCGAGGATGAAGTTGAACTGAAACTAAACGCACCGTGGCATAAAAGGCATACCAGCAATATCCCAAGATTGGCTTAGAATATTAAGTGGAACCCCTCGAGGCATATTGAGGAGGGTGCTGAACTCTTGAGAGGCTATGTGCTTACTACTACTTTTACGACTACTGCACCACTACTGAGACTAAATTTAATAAAGTGGAACATTCAGGCGAATGTTTTGGGCGATGTTGAACCAAATCAAAACACCCTATGTGCATGTTGGTTGTCAAAAGGGTGTATCAACAAAGTCTTCGGAACGTTTTAGGGTGTTTAAGTTGAAACTTTTAGGGTATGTTGAGGGGAATGTTGAACTAATCCAAAGGCACTATTTGAATGCTACTACTACTTCTTCTACTGCTACTACTCTAGCTGTTGTTACAACTGCTACCACTACTGCTAAGGCTATGGGTATTAAGGTGAAAATTTTAGGAATTGTTTATGTGATATTGAACTAAATCGAAACACACTATGCGCATGCAGGTTATCAAAAGGGTGTATCAGCAATATCCCAGGAACGGCTTTGGGTATTAAGTTAAAACTCTCAGGGGATGTTGAACTAACCAAAAGGCACTATTTGCATACAACTAATACTACTCTGATGACGACTACTATTATCACTTCTATTACCACTACTAAGACAATGCGTAATAAGATGAAATCTTAAGATAACGTTATATTTGACTGATTCAAAATACACTACACGGATGTAGGTGGTCAAAAGGGCGTGTCAGCAATATCCCAGGAACACCTTAGGGCATTAAGTTGAAAATTTTTGAGCATGTTGAGGGGTTTGTTGCAGTGGCGCCAATTCGCGAAAATGTAGGGGAGTGGGGGGGGGCAAGTATTTTTTTCGATTTTTTTTAATGAATATTAAAAAAAACAGCATTGAGAAAACATACCTAAAACAGGGGGTAGTGGCGACTTCGCTGCTTGGCAATATCGTCGTCTAATCTATCCAAATCCAGTTTTGTTTTTACCTCCTGCTTTTCAACGGCCATTATGATGAAATCACTGAGTCTGTCGTTTCCCGTCGTCGATCGCAGATAGTCCTTCACACGCCCTAATGCCGAGAAGAATCGTTCATTGCTGGCAGCGGTCACAGGTCAAGTAGCAACTAGCTTCATGAGTTTTAGCATTGCAGAACAGGCAACTGGGACGTCGGATAAGATTTCGATATCTCGAAGAAGATCCATCTTTGAAATATAACTTTTTGAGAGATGCAGCTTTGCAAGAGAAAGCTGGAATTCTATGGCATGGTCATCGACATTGAGAATCCCTTGGTAATGACATATAAACCATTCCACTTTCGAAAGTTCGAGAAAATCGGAACTTGAGGGGTTGAAGGCAGATAAAGCGTCGAGCAGAGGTATATTTTGCATGCTACATTGGTCCATGTCACTCGTGAAACGTTCCTTTATCTCAAAGTACAGAAGTTTACTGGAGTCTGATTGAGCTGGCTGACTGGTATTGCGTTTACCAGTTGTTGAGTTTGAAAGAAAGTCTTTGCGACGGATGGAAATGACTTTGACTTCTCTTACTTCAAGCACTGGTTTTAGATTGTGGAGATTTCGATTCCTGGATATCGTGTACAGCCAGGAATTCGGATATGTTTTTGCTTAAGTTGTTCCATTCTTTATCATTTCTTAGCTTTTGGAGTGTCTCATATGTCCCAGAAATCAGTGTAAGTGCCTTATAAATCAACCAACTTTCGGATTGAAGTTGCTCTGATAAACAATTTACAATGACTAATACTTTTTCCATTATGTGCAAAGTTGAAACAAAAGAGGCAGAATTGATTTTGTCCCGTAGTCCTTTTGCCTCATACGCTGCCTCGCCGTTGGAACTATCAGAGACTGTGGCAAGTACAGCAACAATGCAATCAAATCTTGTCTCACCTTCGAAATAGAATGGACTACATAAAACCAGTGAGACTTGGCGTTCTTCTCAAGCTCCAAGACCTTTTGCCCGCTAATACTAGCTATTTGTGGAATGCGGCATATTCCACAAATAGCTCGTGTCGAGTATTGCTGCATGATATAAATGCGTAAAGTCTTTGCCCCACAGAGGAAAATTCTGAAAGTTCGCTGATATTTTTTAGGCAGTCTGTAAAAACCAAGTTTGATCGGTGGGCGTGACAGTGTACATAAACTGCATGAGGTACCTTCTCTCTAAACTTTGCTTGACCTCCGTTAAATTCCCAACTCATTACGGATGCGCCGTCATTACATTGGGCAATACACCGCATCAAATCTACACCATACTTTTCTATAGTTTCACAAATCGATTTGGATAAGCTCTCGACGTCTAATTTGTGCATGTGATAGCAGCCGATTGGTCGCTCCACTACTTTTCCATTTGATATGTACCTGAGTAGGATCGCTAATTGTTCTTTTCATCGTCGACAAGAATACCAAAGTAATTAGTGGTTTTACTTCTGAAATAATGTCTTGGCGCAAAGCATTTCCTATCAGTTTAACTGCGTCATTTTGATACTGATGACTGCAATAGTGACCATATCGGCGCTATAACTGGGCCTTTAGTTTTTTGTTGCCTTTAGACATTTCCTCCATCAATTCAACCAAATTACCCGTATTTGCAGATGTTTCTGATTCGTCATAACCCCTCAAAGCAAGACCCTGGCGGCCAAGAAAGCAAATAGCGCGAAAAATGTACTTCAAATGATTTCCGTTTTCCTGAACCTCTTGAGATCTGGATTGAATTAAGGCATTCGCTATAGATCTCGAGGTATCAGTACTATTTGTCTTAAATTCCGTCCATGCTGACATACAATGCCTGTGTCTTTCAGAACCATCATGTTGCTTTAATAGAGCAGAACTGTCTTTCCACTTGCGAAATCCTGACTCAATGAAAGCCCTTTTTCCAGCAGTTTCTCCAGTCCTTAGAGTCCCCATACAAAAATGGCGGCAAGCAAAACAAAACACGAAACTCAAGTTTTTCAAGTATTCAATCCATTCATAAGTCTTATAGTAATTTGCACTGAATTCTCTTCCGATAGAAGTGGAAGCCGGATATCTCTCAAGAATAGGTTGAGCTGGTTTGTCGTGACGCGTCATAGAGATATCGGAGAAAGGTTCTTGACTGCTACTGCTACTGGAACCCGCAAGGGGTTCAGGGATGCAGACCAAACTTTCATGTTGATCTGAGCCAGTTATTGTTCCGCTTGTTTCCGAATGACTGTAACAGGTGGGGGAATTTATCTCCACCAAAGTATAAACACATACTGAGCAAGTACTGACAAAACTCTCCAAAAGTGACCCCGCGTACCTCAGCGCCTCTAGAGAAAAAATGCTGTACTACCTAATGGCTCCGAGCCAATAAATTAAATTTAATACAGCTTTTGCGGAACAAGTATAATCACCTACGGAACTTGTGCATTTATTCCCCAGGTTCGCATAGGTTTGGAATCGTGTCCGGAAACGCGGACAAAGGGTAACTTTTTTTGTGTGGAGAGGATAGGTTTTGTCAGTACTTGTTGTATGTGTTTATACTTTGATCTCCACTAACCCGACACTTTGAGTGCTGTCACTATTGCCAGTTCCTTGATTTTACTTCCGCATTTTCACCGTAAAAAATCCAAAGTTTGTTGTCGCTTTTTACTCATAGTTTGATTACGAACTCTTCACAAGAAACAATAAAGAAATACTGACCAGCTGACGTTTAGTTTTGAATAAACCCTACTCAGAAATCCCATTTCTGGTCAAAGATTGGGTAATAAAATAGCGTAGACGCGCTCTTAGAGATTTCAAAACAAGATTGTCTCCTAATGGTAGAATTAGGGTGGTACAAGAGTGGGAAAGACTGGACATTTCAAAACAAGGTCATCAAAAAACAGTAGTGCTATTTAAAAGCTGTGAAAAACTATGCACAGGGGTGACAAATAAAAACGACCAGTTAGCCAGTCTCGCCGGTTTAATATAGCCCATAACTAAGATAGAATATGGCTGTGAAATATAAATGAAAGGTAATTATCAAAGTCTAGGGGGGCTATGCCACCCCCCTGCCCCCCGCCCTAATTGGTGCATCTGGTTTGTTGAACTAACGAAAAGGCACTATGTGCATACTACTGCTATTAGCACTAATAGAGCTACTACTGTAACCACTACTATTATAAAGGCTAAGGGTATTAAGGGAAACTTTCAAGAAATTTTGAGGGACATTTTGAAGTAAATCGAAACTCACTATGTGCATGCAGGCCGTTAAAAGGGTGTATCAGCAATACCTCAGGAACGGCCTAGGGTATTAAGTTGAATCTTTTAAGGTGTGTTAAGGAAGATGTTTACCTAACCCAGAGACACTATGTGTGTATTATTATTACTTTTACTACCACTACTACTACTACGACGACTACTATTATTACTACTATGGATAAGGGTATTAAGGTGAAACTTTCAGGAAATGTTGAGGGGGATATTAAACTCAATCGAAAAACAAAATGTGCAATCAGGTTATCACAAAACTTGGTTAGAAGTCACAGTTAATGTTTTACTTCACTTTTTCAGAGTCTAGAATTGATTTAATCTCTTTTGGGGAGGAGGCGGGGGCGAGATTAGGTAATTGACGTGAGAATATTTACCAGAAGACACGTCATATGATGAAAAGACATGATTGGTGGGAATGAAGGCCTATGCTCGTAGTCATGTCCGTTAATGGTTTGCAGCTGATCTTAGCTCATGGAAGGCCGAGATGGTACCAAAACCTCTTTTTATTAGCCTCACACCTTGATGGGTATTGGATGTCCGTGTTCAATCAAGCCACTCAAGGGGGATCTGTAAGGACTCCAATCTTGTTATCCGCATCCCACAAGAATGGTCACTGGGATCGTAATTAAACTCTTAACTGATTTATTCAATCCAAATTAGGTACCTAAATCATAGTAATCAAAGTATATGCCAAGAAGGGTTGTTGGGTCTCACAAAAATTTGGTCAAAGGTTACAGTCAGTGTTCTACTTATGCCTTTTCAGAATCTAGATTTGATTTAATTTCTTTGGGGGGAGGAAGAAGGGGTGATACTAGGCAATTGTCTTAAGCATATTTACCAGAAGGAGATGTTATATACTGAACAAACAGAATTTGGGAACGACGAGCTAGGCTTATAGTTGTGGTTGTTTACAGTGTACAGCTGACCTTACCTCATAGAAGGCCGGATGTGTATCAAAATCGGATTTTACCAGCGTAACTTTTAGACGTGCTGGTGGCATTCGTTCAACAAGGCATGGTTCCTCAGCTATAGCTATGGTATCGTATGACGTGTTCAGGGCTCTGTATGAAGGGCTATATTCATGTATCATCGTCCCCAAGAATGGCCGCTGGGATCCCAATTATATTCCTATCTAAATTAGTCCAAATTTAGTATCACAACGACAGTAATCTAGATATCATAGACAGCGCGCAAGCGCTGCCTAAGTAAAGAACGATGTGGGCACAATATTTTTTTTTTCTCCATACCCGGGCACTTCGTATCGAAGGAGTTGTCGTAGAAAGTTCGAAAAGGGCTCATTCGATTGGAAATTAGAGTGGCTAGGACCCTTTTTAATAGTCGAAAGTGATTGGAGGGCAGAGGGCAGCTCGCCCCCCCCCCACACCCATTATTCCTCTAAACACATTCAATCAAAATTTTAAGATAGCCATTTTGTTCAGCGGAGTTTATTTTCAACTAGAATATATGTTTTTGAGGAGGACACTCCCCAACGCCCCTCGGGGCAAGGGTTTTAAGTTATGCCCTGGGGGTATATAAGGTTCTTATAGAAGGCGTTGTCATAGAAACTTCAAAAAAAGACTCATTTGATTGGAAATTCAAAGGGCTAGTGCTCTTTTTAATAGTTGAAAGTGATTGGAGGGTAACTAACCCCCCTCTCGCACCCACCATTTCCCTCAAATTATCCAATCAAAATTTTGCGATAGTCAGTTTGTTTGACGTAGTTGAAACCTCTGGAAATTAGGCCTTTGAGGAAGACAACCCCTCACAGCCCTCAGGGCAAGGGTTGTAAGTTATACCCTGGGGACATATACAGTTTTTTATAGAAAGCGTTGTCGTAGAAACTTCAAAAACGGCTCATTCGATCAGAAATTGAAATGGCTAGTGCCCTGTTTAATGGTCTAAAGTTATTGGAAGGCAGCTAACCCGCCTGCCACGCCCTCCCTTACTCAAAAGACTTTCAATCGAAACTTTGAGATAGCCATTTTGTTCCACGCAGTTAAAGTTCAGGAAATTATACCCTTGAACAGGGCATTCCGCTCACAGTCTTCAGGGCAAGGTTTATAAGTTATACCCTGGAGGCATATAAGTTTTTATTGAAATTTTTGTCGTAGAAATTTGAAAAAGGGCTCATTCGACTGGAAATTCAAAGGTCTAGTGCTCTTTTTAATAGTCGAAAGTGATTTGAGGGCAACTAGCCCCCTCTCTCGCCCATCTTTTCCTCAAACACATCCCAAACAAAATTTTTAAATTCCCGTTTTGCTCTATTCTTAGGATTTTCAGACAGAAATTGTGTTTTTGACAAAAGCACGCCCCAGCCACCCTTCGTCAACGGGCTGTGAGCTATATCATGGGGGCATATACAGTTTTTATCGGGTGTGTTATTAAAAAAGATTCTGAAAGGGTTCATTCAATTGAAATCCAAATAGATAAGGCTGTTTATAATAGTCGAAAGTCATTGGAAGACAACTAACACCCCTTCCACGCCCACCATTTCTCCAAACATATCCAATCAAATTTTGTAGATAGTCATTTTGTTCCACGCAGGTTAAAGTTCAGGAAATTATACCTTTGAGCCGGACACTCCCCCCCCCACAGTCTTAAGGACAAAGGTTTAAGGTTATGCCTTGGGGGTATATAAGGCTTTTATTCAAATGTTTGTCATAGAAACTTCAAAAATGGTCTACTTGATTGGAAATTCTAAGGGATAGTGCCCTTTTTAATATTAGGAAGTGATGGGGGAGCACCGCACCCCCTCTCACGCCCACCTTTTCTCCAAAGACATCCAATCAAAATTTTTAGAGAGCCATTTTATTCAACGCAGTTGAAAGTTTTGGAAATTAGGTCTTTAAGGATGACAACCCATCCCCCCCCACAACCCTCCGGGGAAGGGTTTTAAGTTATGCCCTGGGAGCATGTAAGGTTTTTATTGAAATAGATGTTGTAAAAACATCCAGAAAGGGCTCATTCAATTGAAAATGGAAAGGGCTATTGCTCTTTTAATAGTCGAAAGTGAGCTGGAGAGTAATTAACCCCCTCTTACGCCCTCCATTTCTCCAAACACATTCAATCAAATTTTAGAGATAGCCATTTTGTTCAACGTAGTTGAAAGTTTTGGAAATTATGTATTTAAGGATGACAAACCCCCCCAGAATCCCCAGGGCGAAGGTTGTATGTTATGCCCTGAAGGCATATAAGGTTTTTAATGATAGAGACTCTATGATAAAAACTTCCAAAGGGGATCATTCAATTGGAAATTGAGAGGACAAGTGCACTCTTTAATAGCTGAAATTGATTGGACGGTAACTAACCCCTCTCTCACGCCCACCATTTCCCCAAACCCATCAAATCAAAATTTTCAGATAGCCATTTTGTTCAACGTAGTAGAAAGTTCTGGAAATTAGGTCTATGAGGATGAAACCCCCCCCCCCAGCCCAAAGGGCGAGGGTTGTAAGTTATCCCCTTGGGGCATATAAGGTTTTTATTGAAAGTGTTGTCGTAGAAACTTCAAATAGGCTCATTTGATTGGAAATTGAACGGGCTAGTGCCTTTTTTAATAGTTAAAAGTGATTTGGAGAAAGACTAACATCCCTCTGACGCCTACTATTTTCCCAGACACATTCAATCAATACTATGATATAGCTATTTTGTTTGACGTAGTTGAAGGTTATAGAAATTATGTCTTTATGGATGACAACCACCCTCACATCCCTGAGAATCAGAGTTGCAATTTATGAACTGGGAACATATAAGGTGTTAATAGAAAGTGTTGTCGTAGAAACCCAAAAAGGGCTCATTTGAATGGAAATCGATATGCCTAGTGCTCTTTTTAATAGTCGAAAGTGATTGGACGGCTTGACATTTATATAGTAAAGATCGATGTGGGTATATTGTATTATTTTTTTGTTGTTGTTGTTGTGTAGACCAGGGCACTTTGTATCGAAGGAGTTGTCGTAGGAACTTCGAAAAGGGCTCATTCGATTGAAAATAGAAAGGGCTGATGCCCTTATTAATAGTCTAAAGTGATTGGAGGAAAACTAATCCCCCTCCCACGCCCATTCTTTCATTTGACTTTATGTTTAAAAACTAAATGTTGCCATAAGATTAAATCAAAATGAACTGTGTTCATGCTAATTCCCAATAAGGCATCTCAGCAGTATCCCAAGAACGACTGAGGGTTGTATGTTCAAACTTTTGGGGCTGCTTCTGCTCTTAATATGTAACCAAATCAAAATAGCGTAAGTGTATCCAAGCTATCAAAGAAAGTATACAGATTTTTTTGCGAATGGTATCAAGTTTTCCATATCAGGTCAACTAGACGAGGCATGAAACTAACTTAAACACTTCTATTTGTGTCCAGATTTTTAAGAGGGTGTATGTTGTTAAAAATAGCTGAAAATTTTTCTCCAGCATACAAATAGCAGGCCAAACTATAAATCTTTAAAAAAAACGAAAAGATTTAAAGTAGTATTTTCTTTTTCTCCGAAAAGACTATGTCAATATAAAACGAACAGAAATTACTTAAAAAAAACTTTTTCCACAAAATAAGTTTTTCAAAGAAAAGTAAAGAACTCCATTAAACAAAAAATTTGCAAAAATAAAAAAATAATCTACCAAGCGTGAAACTATCACAAATCATCATCGATAAATAAATGAAACTCAAAACGAACAGAAATTACAATAAATAACCGATTCAAACTCAAAACGAACAGAAATTAACAATAATTGGGCTCAAAACCCCTATGCCTTCCCAAAGCCAAAACATAATTTGTACATTACTACAAAAACGCGATTGAAAGTGCGTTATTAGTTTAACAAATATATACTGATATTTAGTAATCAAAATGTTAATATTGTTTGATTTACTAAAGTTACAATAGTAAAAATATTTACATTTTTTTCAGTAAAGTCCAAATCATGTTCTTGCATCGGGAAGGAATAGGGGTTTTGAACCCAACTTATGTTAATTTCTGCTCGTTTTGAGTTTGACTCGGTTATTTATTGTAATTTCTGTTCGTTTGGGTTTCATTTATTTATCGATGCTGATTTGTGGTAGTTTCACGCTTGGTAGATTATTTGATTTTATTTTTGCACATTTTTTGTTTAATGGAGTTCTTTACTTTTCTTTGAAAAACTTATTTTGTGGCAAAAGTTTTTTTAATTAATTTACTGAAAAGGGCTGTTGGATCTCAATAAAGCTTGGTCAGAAGTAACAGTTAGTGTTCTAATTATCTTTTTTCAGAATCTTGAATTAATTGAATCTCTTTGGTGGGATGAGGAAGTGTCAAGAGTTGATGATTGTCATATTTACCAGGAAAGTATATTTACCAGGAAACGTCATATCCTGAGCAGCCAGAATTGGGGGGAAGGAAATGCTGGGCTAATAGTTTTGCCTGGTTAGGGTATTCAACTGATCATAGTCTCTTGGAAGGCCAGGAGTCTGTTGCAGTCTCTTGTTACCAGCGTAACTAATGGGTGGGCTGGTGAAATTTATTCAACGATACCTGGTCATCAGCTGTAGCTATTTGTATTGGATGTCCGTGCTCAATCGAACTTCTGCGGAGGTATTTGTGTGAATTACTTTCTTGTTATCAGACTCACCGAGAATGACCTATTATATCTCAATTAAATTCGTTTGAGGTCAACGACTAAGAAATATGTTGGCACTTTAGAGGATTTGAGTCTAATTCAACTTCACGGTGATATAGTCTGACTTGACACAAGGCTGGCTTCATGAAGTTCTAATTGGTTTTGAACCAAGTTTTCCAAAGTTTAGGAGAGGATCGGTTCATTCAATGAGCCTTACCTTGTCTAATAATAGATTCCCATCATGGATTTCACTATGGGATTGGCATTACCACGGAAGAGCTTTTTAAGGGATTTTCTAATCCTTTTAGTTCTGCTTTATTGTAATCCACAATGACTGGTTTTACACAGTTTAACCGACGAAATGCTGAACAACAAATATTATACTCAGTAAAACTGAAACCGTGCTCAGTTCAGCGTGGTCAAAACTTAAGGCGATATGATAGCTTAAAAAAAATTTTTTTTTCGAGCCTCAGCGTCGACTGATCGACAAAGGGCCCATTAGCAAATCCTCCCAGGGAACTAGCTATAATCTGAAGGTGTTAGAAATGAGTGGTTTGACTGTGAAATTTGACTGAAATGACAGGGGCATTTTATTTCACTTTCTTCTGCGAGTTTGTCAATCGAAGCGGATGGCACCATAAGGAACCCACCAAGCGGCCAAATTAATGATTGATAATTCTTTTGAGCTTATTTTCAGCGTTTTCAAAGCAGGTATGCTAGAAATTGTTACCCTTTTCCGAACTTTAAAGGAAAATCCTGCTCCGTTTAATCGAAAAAAACAAAATTCAAACTTTCTGATGATTTAAGTTTACTATTTTCGGCACAAAACCGGGGAAGTTAAATGTCTTTTTTTCTAAGATATTCGGGAAAGTAGGTGTCGACAGTTTTCTGTCGTTTATTCGGATCTCTTATCCAAGTTTTTTTTTGTGAAATTGTATCACTGTTTGTGAAACACTGTCTATTAAGAGGAATTTATCCCTATTTGAACTTTTATTTATCGACAAGTTGGCAATACCGCCCAATCCATTCCAAATAGTTTGCCCCCTCATACTAAAAAAGTTTATGATGGATGAGGTAGGGTGAGTCATTGAGGTGTCTTAGACTTAAGGTTAGACTTCCCGGAAAATTCAAACAACAAAAATAGATTTTCCCAAAATAAAATCGATAGAATAGTAAATTTGCAAAACTCAACTTTAGTAGATTCAATCCTAAGTAATGAAATTCTAAGAAAGCTTAGCCCTTGAAAATCAAGATTCCAAAATATTTAGCACATGAAAAAATCTATTTCTGTATTACTGAAATTTTTGTTCATGTCAAATATTCAGGTTCAGTATCCAAGTTCATAGTCCATGTCTGGGAACAATTTACACTACTGGCTTTATTTATGAATTAAATTAAAAAAAAGGTTTTTTAACTGATAGTAAGGAGCGACATTAAAACTTAAAACGAACAGAAATTATTCCGTATATGAAAGGGGCTGTCCCCTCCTCAACGCCTCGCTCTTTACGCAAAAGTTCTTTATTGTTTTAAAAAATAAAGTTGTGAGACAGAGTCAAACTTTAGCGTAAAGAGCGAGGCGTTGAGGAGGAGACATCCCCTTTCATATACGGAATAATTTCGGTTCCTTTCAAGTTTTAATGTCACTCCTTACTTTCAGTTAAAAAAACTTTTTTTTAAATTTAATTTCTGAATGTTTTTGAATTAATGCAGCTTTGATTTTGGTTCACCGCAAATGAATAATTCAAACGAAATTTGCATATTAATTTTACTTTTTTGGGCTAAATGGCTTTCTCGAATTTTTGATCTGACCTACCTTACAAATTAACTTACGTAACGAACTTCTATATTCGTATATTTTATTACGCAATTAGGGGGTCGCCTCCTTGTTAATACCTCACTCTTTACGCTAAAGTTCAATTTTTGTCCCAATTTATTAAGAATAACCCCTTAATCACAAAGGCCGTTAATTAGAATGAATAGCTCTTATGAAATTACTAAAAAAAATTTTAGCGTAAAGAGCGAGGTTATGTCTTAAGGGGACCGAACCCAATCATATACGTAATAATTTCTGTGCTTTTCAAGTTTTGATGTTGCTCCTTACTATCCAATTATTTTGTTTGGGACGGGTGTTACTGGTGTGACTCTTTAAGCTCCGCCAGAGTCGACCCAGCTCTAAATGGGTACCTGGAGAAATCTGGGGAAGGTAAACAGGAAGAGTGTACGAAAGCACAGGAAGGTTGGCCTCCAAACCCCATTGCACTTCCTGGCTGAAGGGCCAAGAAACGGAGAGCAGCACCGCCGGTAGGGATTGTAAAGTCCAATGCCGTATTCTTTATCTTTACCTTACCTTGCTTTCAGTTGAATTTTTTTTCTGATCGTTTTTCAAAAATAATGCTAAGAAATCCGGCGCCCCCTTCATAGCAATGTCCCTTCCCCCATGAAAACCTCCTCCATTGAAAGATCCTCCCACGTAACCCTAGACCCCCTCCCCCAAACTACCGGAGAAAATCCTCCTGAAAAGTTCTGAACACTTCCCAATAACCAATACTATTTGTAAACATTGGGTAAAGTTCATAACTTGCAGACCTTCCCCCCGGGACTAGGGGGGGGGGGATTAAGTCATCCTCAAAGACATGGTTATTGTATTTTTCGACCATGCTGAACAAAATGGCTATCTCAAAATTTTGACCGGGTGACTTTGGGAAAAATTGAGTGTGGGAGGGGGCCTAGTTGCCCTCCATTTTTTGGTCACTTAAAAAGGGTACTAGAACTTTTAGTTTTTGTTCGAATGAGCTCTCCCGCGATATTCTAGGACCACTGTGTCGATATGATCACCCCTGAAAAAATAAACTCACATCCGCGATCTTTCTCCTGACGAAAAATACGAAATTCCACATTTCTGCAGACAGGAGCTTGAAACTTCTATAGCAGGGTTCTCTGATACGCTGAATCTGATGCTGTGATTTTCATTTCAGTTCTATGATGTTTAAGGGGTGTTTCTTCCTCTTTTCGAAAACAAGGCAACTTTTCTCAGGCGCGTAAATTTTGATGGATAAGACTAAGCTTGATGAAAATCTGATTCTTTTGATATTGGTATCAAAATTTGTTTTTTAGAGTTTCGGTTACTATTCAGCTGGGTCGTTCCTTACTTACAGTTCGTTACCATGAACTGTGAAAGAACTTGCGTGGTTGTGTCTGATGGTTTAAATTCACATTTTTATATTTTTATGAGTATTTGTCGTAAAGTTCCAGTAAGACTGCTCTAAGTCCTGTGCGAAACTTTGTTATGGGATTTTACAAAAATATCTTGAAAATCTGTTAATGTGAATTTGGTTGGGGATATAGATCCCACTGATATAAGATTTGTCATTTGTAAACTTCGAATAATATCCAAAATAATTCTTTGACAGAATAATTCTATGTCATTCCAAAATAATTCTATGACAGGGCTCAAATTGCGGATACACATGTCAGATGTGTCTAGCAGAAACGCCTAAGTCGCACTTGGCTGTCTTTTCGTAATGTTTAAATTCACAGACTTCTGCCAAACATTATGATAAGCCACTTATCTTTTTTAGGTATCGCTGTCTAAAACCTTTCAGCAAATTTTTTATTTTCAATTTAAACAATAACGGGCTCGTTAGCTTGCAAAACATTCTTTTTCTTCGTCCTTAATAACCAGTTGCTTTTGGGCAGAAGCAAATAGCCCAGCATCTGGAATGCTTCGCTTGTTGGCCAGTAGTCAATGGGCCAAATTAAGGGTTCTAAGGATGACAATTCATGGTTTTACAACAAGGTTAGAGGTGCCACAGCGTTGAAATTTTCCTTTGCAAATTATGACCGAATATACTTATTCAAAATTCTTAATTTTTGGAGATATTTCAAACAAAAAGACGATGATATTAGCTGCAAATCGATCCATGGCAAGCGTCAGACAACTAACTATTTCCGCGGGAAAAAATGAATCTAAGTCAATCACAGCAATGCAGCACTTCCAAGACTAGTTTTCAGTATCAGTCGGTAAATTTACGATTTTTTTTCGGGGGGGGGGACTGATCGTTTTTTTTTAGTTTTTTCAATTAAAATACGAAAAAAGGGCATTTGTCAATAAAAATCCTTCTCCATAAATTTTTGAAAAAATTAAGGGGGAAAGAGGCCTCCCTGCCCCTCCCATTTGACGTTACTGATCAGTATTGATGTATGCAATGTCTGACTTTTCTTCTAAAAATGTGATCAACTACATGTTTTTGTTTGCATTTGTAAATGTTGAGTAAAACTGTAAACGAGTAAAAGTTGCCAAATCTATAGGAATGTACCTCTGCACTCCGATCCCCCTTTAGCTCATTGTAAAACACAATAGGACAAAGTTCACTGATTACTTCAAACTTGTGTATGACTGGAATCGGCATTTTGTTTCCCTTATCAAGTCTATTTTTTAGGTAATAACAAGTAATAGCTTAGTGATTTTGAAAGGAGGGGTGCGGGGGCTAGATGGAGGCAGAGGGAATGGATTGTCAAAAGTTAAAAACAAACCTCTCAAATGATTTTATACATGACTTTCTATGAGCACCGTTCCGATCAGCCCCCAAAACCTATAAAACCTGGAAAATCTGCGGGTAGTATTTTTGTTGAAATCTAGTCACTCAGTTATCAGGGAAAGTGGTATACCAAATTTTTTGGATCATTTGATTTATGGAATCGGACAGAGTAAAGCCCATTGGTGTGATCAAGAAAAACAATTTTTTTGAATAATTTGATTTATGGAATCGGACAGAGTAAAGCCCATCAGTGTGATCAAGAAAAACAAAGTAAGTTTATTAAATCTAAGCACGATAATCAGGTGGCGATTCCAAAATAAGGATCGCCAATCATTTTTGGTGGTAATATGGAAGGATAAGAAGCCAACCTAACACATATTTGATATATTAAAACTTTTGCCATAAAATTCCCGGTAACTTTTAGTTTCTGGATTCGACTTAACATTGGATGAGGGCCACTCTTTAACTAGGTATACACTAACATGCAGGTCTTTATCATGAAAATGACTATCTAGAGTGAAAGCCTTTTAACAAACGTGAAATTTTATTGTATGTTTTGCTGTATTTATGCAGTTTTTAGCCATAACTACGTCGGAGTCAGCGCAGTAGCGGCGACTACTGCCAACGTAAGCCTACTCCCAAGAATTACTGCTAAAGTAATTCGTAAGGAATCAGCCCCTTTCCTTGCATTTTAGCTCCTTGGTAACCCTTATCCTCCCCTTCGCTGTAGCATGAGGTTTGAATTTTGATAGCCATTTGACTCAGAATGATCGAAAGGTCCAACAAATGTGCCGCCAGGGGGACATGGCCCACAGTCCCAAGGGTCCAAACTAGAATAAGTGGCATGTTGCACCTTGTTAAAACCAGGATTGTGCAAAAGATTCCCTTGCATATGATTGCAAGCCCAAATTGTGAACTACAAAATCCTCCTTCATCGCCAATATATTAGCCAAAAGATAAACATGTCGCACCGTGTTTCAACCGGACTCATGCAAGGATTCTCAATTTTCAATCCAAAGGTGAGTGAAGTCAAAGCCATGTAGTGATTCGGTGCAAAGCTGAGCCACCCCTAACTCAGTACAAAAACGGGGTAAGTCATGACTCTCTACTAAAGCGAGCAAAGCCCAAGTTGAGGATTGACTAGGTAGGTATAAGATATGCGGATCCAGCAGAAATGATACTCTAGCCTTTAAAGGGTTTGAGGAGAGGCAACCTCATTTTTATACTTGATTATTTTTGTGTTTTTTTTTTTTTAGTTTGACTCGATTTTGTTATTCATTTTAATTTTTATTCGTTTTCTTTCTTTGAGTTGTGCATATTAATTTCTGATCATTTTAAGTCATACTTATTATGTGACTTATTTTATGTATTGCTCTTTACTTTTTTGAAAAACTTTTTTGGGGAAATATTTCTTCAGGTTAATAAATGTAAACCTATTTTGTCACGGCTTTTACTAATAAGAAGGAAATAAATATCAAATAAAATTCCAAAATTAAACAGAAATGACGGAAAACAGATTTGAATGCTTTTTAGCTAAATAACCCAGCAACAGCAAATAATTCTATTGGACGTCAACCTTTTCATTGGAAATTTTTCAACAATGTAGACCTTAATATTTCAACTTCGATTAACGGATTGACCCTACAAGGTAAATCGTACTAGCGTGTATATGTTTTTATTCTAAACCACCGACATTTATTTTTGATATGACAAAAATGTCGATGGGCTATGTAAATTCTTCATTTGAATTTAATTTCTGAAGGAAATGAACTAAGAAACAAATCTCAAATAAAATGAACTAAGAAATGAACTCAAATAAAAATCTCAAATTTAGAAAGCCTTATTTTCTACTGGGGGTATTTTCGGGGGGGGATATTATCTGGGGGAGTATTTTCCATGGAGGGGGGGCTATTTTCCGGGGGATATTTTTCGGGGTGGTAAACGCTGGGGAGAGGGAGGGGTAAACTCCTAGAACCGGATGAACCAAGGTTAAGCAAGCAAGGTAAAAATAGAGTAAGATTAGGAGCAAAACTTGAAAATTATTTAAATTTATTTCTACCCATATTTGGTTCAATGGAGCTCTTTACTTTTCTTAAAATTAAATGAAGAACTAAAATTAAATTCTTCATTTGTCTGATCCATAAAAGAATAAAGAGGACAGGCACGAACAAAGTAGGTGGGGCAAGGAACAACAAACTACTAAAGAAGAAAAAACAGAACTCGCAATAAACAATTAATCAATTTAACGAAAACTTAAGGTGCCATTTGGAGGTGAGATAAAGAAGCTCTCTTGCTAGCATTGGTTTTGAGGCTCAAGTGCCATCTGTTGCTGATGGTTGTAGTGTGGTGGGTGAGCTTCTCTCTTCTGCTTTTAGGGGCGAGTGTTTCTCTCCAAGCCGGTCTGAGCTGGCAAGTGGGCAGGCCCGTATTTACCAATAGGCCCGGGCCTAGGGTCGCACAATGCCAGGAGGCACAGTAAATTATCACTGAGTGATTTTTTTCTTAACAAAGACTGGACTGTTGTGATTTATCGTCAAAGTGCCGGGTGCACTATGCTGCCGCACTGCCTGTTAACAGAAAAGTGGTTTTAAAACAACACAGGAATTCCGGGATCACTTCTTTTCAGTGTTTCTACTATCCTCGAAAACCTCGCAAAAAAGGAGCAGCAAAAACGCTTGAGCTTAGAAGCATCAAAGCTTTAAGACTGGCCCTGCAAATGGGGCTCTCAGGATGGGGAAAAACAATGGTGAACGCCTTGACACTACGAAGAGAGGCTCTTCTGTGAAGGGGGAAAATGAAATGGGCATGCCCTGCCTGAGAGGTCACCCCTAGTCCAGTGGCTATATACTGTGTTTGAAGCTGTTCTATGCATGTTTATGCTCAGCTACATAAAAGGTTGCCTTAAAACGTTAAAAGTTGACCCAGCATATTGCCTAGCTTATAGTTCTTCTCGCCCAGACATAGCCTATAGAAAATACGCAGTTCCGCTCCGTGTTGAAGTTGAGTACAAAATATGGTCAAAGCGTTGTTCTTGCTCTTCTGTGCGGTAAAATTAATGCTATCACTTTTTTCTATCAGACAATACTTCTTTTTGATTATGATAGGAAGAAAAAAGCATGGTTTCCATTAATTATTGTTCATTTCAACTTTTGTCTTCTAACGAAGCACACAATGTTTTTTAATAGGAATTCGTGCTTCAATAGCTACTTAAAAATCCAATTGTTTAAAACAATAAATCCATATGTTTTCACAGACAAGATAAATAGGGTTTGGTATTTTATGGCAAAAGCAATTTGCGTTAGTTACGGGTGCCTGCAGGTGGAGATCAGAATATAAAGTTAATACTGGTAATAAACACTGATTAAATTGTACCAGCATGAGTACCAGCATCTTTTTCTCATTGCTAAATCTAATGGCAAAATTATTTGTTTATTCCGAAGGTAAAACTGGTGCACCCATAGTTGCAATTTCTCTCTCTCTCTCTCAGTATATATATATATATATATATATATATATATATATATATATATATATATATATATATATATATATATATATATATATATATATATATATATATATATATATATATATATATATATATATATATATATATATATATATATATATATATATATATATATATATATATATATATATATATATATATATATATATATATATATATATATATATATATATATATATATATATATATATATATATATATATATATATATATATATATATATATATATATATACTGATAGAGAGAGAGAGAGAGAAATTGCAACTATGGGTGCACCAGTTTTACCTTCGGAATAAACAAATAATTTTGCCATTAGATTTAGCAATAAGAAGAAAAATTAGAAGAAAAAATGAGGAAATATATATATATATATATATATATATATATATATATATATATATATATATTCCTCATTTTTTCTTCTAATTTTTCTTCCTCATTTTTCCTCATTTTTTCTTCTCATTTTTCTTCCTCATTTTTTCTCATTTTTCCTCATTTTTTCCTATCCCTCTTAGGGATAGTATGAGTCTACACTGGACAAGAATTCGAGCAGAGTTGGAATCGATTCGAATATAGCTCGACTTCGTGACCCATAAATAGATTCTATAGCATTGAATATGAGGCTTAAATGGTCCGAATTGCAACTCAAAAGGGTTTCTAGTCTAGTTTCGAAATATAGGTTTATATCGGAGTTACAAGTCTTAATGCCATAGCCATGAACGACTTGATGAGTCGTTAGTAGTCGTATTTTTGCGCCAGTGGATCTGATCGAATTTTAACCTAGTATGCCCATACCAAAATTTTCTGAAATTACCGAGTTAACTCTTCAAAATAAAGTGCTGGGGAGTAGCTTCCTTCAATTACTTGTAGTGGAAGTACAAAAGATGAAAATATTTAAGAAACTTTTTGAGAAGGACTTAAAACTTGATACTTAGATACCATACTGAGTCTACTTACACAACTTGATCTCTATTCGTCCTGAACGGTTAGACCTGGTCTAGCCAGGTGATATCTAATGGCTCATTCAGCTATCACAGAAAAATCGAAATTCATAAAATACAATTAATGTACAAGAGTGTTAAAATTCATATAATTTGATACCAATATTTAATACCGATACTGATATTTGAATTGATTTTTAGAAATTCTATATAGATAGTTCAACTAATTTCTTAGAAATATTAAGGAAAGCTAGTTTGGAGAGCAATTGTCCACTCTAGGCTATCAGAAGCAACGCTGTAGCGTTGCCTGTGTTGAGGCACTTCATTTGGAAGGGGTGGTCATATAAACTTCAGACGGGGGCTCATTCGATTGGAAACTGGAAGTTCTAGTGCCCGTTTTAAGAGTCAAAAGTGATTGGAGGGCATCTACCCCCCCACACACCGGCTTTTCCCCAAATGTATCCAATCGAATTTTGACATAACGATTTTGTTGGAACGATTTCGTTGGAAATAGTCCAACGGTCAAATAAAAAAGCTTCGGAGTCAATACAGCCCCTCGCCCAAGAGCCGGGGGAAAAGGATTGTAACTTATGCCTTGGGGGTATATACGGTTTTTATGGAAGTATGAGCTTCGAAAGGAACTCAAATGATTAGAAATTGAAAGTTCTAGTTCCTTTTTTAAGAGTCAAAAGGGATTGGATGGCAACTAGCCCCCCTCCCCACCAACCCTCTTTTCCCCAAATGCGTCCGATCGAATTTTTGAGACAGTCATTTTGCTGAAAATAGACCAAAGATCATATAACAAAAACTGTTGGGTTTACACAACCCCCCAGAACCCGCGGGCAAGTGTTTTAAATAATGCCCCGGGGGCATAATTTACAACAAGGTTTATAATGTTTTTATGGAAGGAGTGGTTGTAGAAACTTCGGAGGGGCTCATTCGATCGGATATGGAAAGTTATAGTTCCCTTTAAGAGTTAAAAGGACCCGGAGGGCAACTGCCCCCCTGCCGTCTTTCCCCCAAATCCATTCGATCAAATTTTTGGGATAGGCATTTGTTAAAATAAGTTCAAAGATCAAATAACAAAAATTCCGGGTTGACACAACCCCCAGAGCATGAGGGCAGGTGTTGTAAGTTATGCCCTAGGTGCAAACAATATTTTTATCCGAGGGATTTTAAAATAGTTAAAAGATCAGATAGGCCCGACTCTCACCCCTCTAAAAAAAATTGTTAACGTTATTTTATTCCAAAACTTAAGGGAGCTGAACTCTGGCCTGATCTCCCTTCATGGCCTGACCCCGCCCCCCCCCCCAAAAAAAAATAACAGAAAACACAAACAAAATAACAACTTATTAACGATATTTACTGCCAGAACTCATGGGATCTGACCTCTGGCCCTCCCTCCAAGACCCTACCTCCCTATAAAAACAATAACTTATTAACGATATTTTTATCCGAAAATCATGGAATCATGGAAGCTGATCGCTGGCCCTCACTCCATGGACCGACCCTCCCCCCCCCGCCCCAAAAAGACAAAACAAACAACAACAGCTTATTAACGATATTCTACTCCAAAAATTATGGGAGCTGATTCCTGGCTCTTCCATGGCTTGACCCCCCCCCCCCAAAAAAAGAAGGAGAAAAACAACAAACAAACATTAACGATTTTTTATTCCAAAAATAATGTGAACTGACCCCTGGCTTTCCCTCCTAGGCCGACCTCCCCCCCCCCAAGGGAAAACTTATAAATGATATTTTATTCCAAAAATTGTGGGAGCTGACCCCTGGCCCTCCCTCCATGGGCTGATCCCCCCCCCCCCCCAAAAAAAAAAACCAGCAACTTATTAGCGATTTTTTATTCTAAAAATCGTGGGAACTGACCCTTGGTCCTCCCTCCATGGCCCGATCTCCCTAGTTTTTCCCTAACTGTAAAAGTCTAAAACCTACCGCGTCTATGGCGCTTTACTGAAAACAATATGTGTCTTAACAGCCTCGGAAAGAAGTAATAAAACGAAATTAAATAGTTGAGATATAATGATATTAATTGTTGAAAGCTCCTCAGTTCAAAATTTTATTTGACAGTAATTTTATTTGCATTTTAATGCTGTAATAACTGGAAAAGAAAATATTTGTAATAGAATTTGTTTTCAATGAAGTGCCAATGACGCAGTAGGCTTTAGACTTTTTCAGTTAGGGAACGCGGCAGCAGCCAAACTCTTGTTTGTAGTGAACTATATTTACTTGAACAGTCTTGGAAAGAACTAATAAGATTAAACTGAATATTTGATATATAATGATATTCATTGCTGAAAGCGAGTCAGTTCAAATTTTAATTTAATTTTAATGTTTATTTACAATGTTGTAATAAGTACAAAATAAAATATTTGTAATATAATTCGTTTTCAGTGAAGTGCCAATGACGCAGTAGGTTTTAGGCTTTTACAGTTAGGGAAGGAGGCAGTTTTGTTTGTACCTGTTGTATGTTTGTTTATTTAACAAATATACATGATTGTTTATTTAATTTCTGTTCCTTTTGGGATTCATCTAATCTTTAATAGTAATTTCTGGTCGTTTTGAGTTTGAATTATTTTTGGTTTATTTTTCTGCTGATCTTAATTTTAATATGGCCTTTACTTTTTTGTTGAAAAACTTCTTTTTTTGGATAATTTTGTTTCAAATAATCATTTAATTACCTACTTAAATCTTGAAATAGCTCATTATATCTCGGTATTCTAAAATCCAACAACATGAACAACATGAATAAAATCCAAAACGAGTGGGTTAGTATTTAATGTAAACATAGTATTTAATACTATGTAAACTATGTAAATACTATGTAAACTACTATGTAAATACTATTAAATACTATGTACTATGTAAATACTATGTAAATACTATTTAATACTATGTATTAAATACTATGTAAACATTTTTACATAGTATTTAATGTAAACAATTGTTTTTCGGATTAATTGTCATTAGTCTTTCAAAGACAGTAGTTGAATTATGCTAGTAAACTTTTAGTAACTGATTCAAATAAAAAAGTCCTGAAACTCTCTAAAATGTTTTTTTCACCTGGATTAAACACTTTCGTCTTAAACATTAACGAAAAATTTGTCCGGAATTATCACTGTGTATATAATTAGCAGCAAGTTTACCGCAGATGATTTCTGACTCTTCATTCTCGGTGCGAATAAACAGCTCCTCCCACTTCTTCTTGTATTAGCGCGTACAAACAGCTTCTCTCATTTGATCTGCCATCAGCGGTCCAATTACCCTGGAACGCGTATTTTGGCAGAAACTTTCTCAAAATGCCTTTGAAACCAACTTGAGACTTCGAAACCTACTTTTAATTCCTAAAAACATGTAATAATAACATTGCACTACTAATTACCGATTTTCATATATGTATTGAAATATATTAATTTAAAATTAGTTTCTTCAAAATTTAGTGTTCCAACGTTCTCGTGAAAAGATCTAATGTCGCTTATGTTTCTACGTTCTCTGGAGCACTCGCACCTCGGTCCGGGTTTTTATAATGGGTGATATAGGGAAAGATCATACTGCCTATTTATATATACAGTGGGAATTATCAAGAAAGGTGTTGTCTATCGTATGTAAGTTTTTTCGTAAAATGATTGTTTACCCTACTATGTAGTTACTTACAAAAAGTTTTGCTACTTGTGCATTATACGGCAAACATCTAAGTTTTTCATTTAATTAGAACCTGTCTAACGCTCAATCCTAATGAAATATCGCAAAATATGATGAAAATATAAAATTTTAGGAACAAATTTGGGTTATATATTTGCACATTAAGTGGGGTGGGGGTGAAGTATAGCGGGTCTGCATGCAAAATATGTTAGGTGCAATTATTCTGCATATCATTTAGTAAGAATTGTTTTCTAACTTCAAACTGTCCATATACTTTACCCCCACCCCACCCCCTAATATGCAAATATATAGCCCAAACTATATATTTCCCATATCTTCTGTCACTTGTCGTCTCATGCTAAGCTGAAAGAAATAACGAAGAAACCGGTTTATTCTCGAGTTTTACACTGCGTAGCCTAAACTTGAGTGTTTATCGTATAGTACACAAGTACTAAATTTTGAGTTAAATATCCACACTAGTGGCAGTTCTGGCCTCTCTTGCGCCCGGAGCAAAATTTTGATTAGCGCCCTTCCCCTGTCTCTCAAAAAATTTTCATGCCAAATTTTAACAAATTTTCATTTATTAGCAATTATTTTCAATTTATTAAATAATTAAAAAAATTTTTAATTTTTCAAATTAATTATTTAAAATTTTTAATTATCATTGATTGTTTTAGTTAAATTAATATAATTATTTAGTTTTAGATTTGTTTTTAATCTATTAATTAATTAATAACTTATTAATTATTTTTATATATTTACTGTGCCCTTTACATAAATAAAACCATTTCAAAAATTATAAAATTATTATAAGTTAGATTTTTGGAAATTTTGCGCCCCCTAAGCTTTCTCTGCTCGGGGCAAGCACCCCTCTCCCCTCCCCTAAAACCGCCTGTGATCCACTCTGACATAAATAGCGCATCTGGAGCAATTCAGTCTATCAAATCAAGCACTTCCTTTTATGCATTCCATCTTTTGCGTACATACCCCTACAACTATTTATTCAGAACACTCCACGTTCAAAATGGTTAAACATAGCTGCCAAAATTAGCGTATCTATAAAAGCCACACTTTCATTCTATTAAACCGGGAGTCCCTGTCGAAAAGAAAAGCTGAGAGAGAAAAGTCACAAATTTATGTTTATTTACCCAAAAATACAAATTTCATTAAATTCACGGTTCGAATTTGAGACTCACCAGTCAATTTTATGAAATTAGTGGCTCCGGTGCTGTTTTTCAGAACTATTGATCCAAAATAGTGAGACGAGAGTGTACCATTTTAAAAGTTGTCGTTAGACAGATGGACCACCTGACGCTACAATTTCTATCGACATGTGGCATGCGTGGTTTTAGGCGATTACCCCCCCCCGGCAGACTAACCCCACCCCGCGGAAAATACCCCCCCCCCCCGGAAAATACCCCCTCCCTGAAAATACCCCCGGAAAATACCCCCGTCCCCCTGCGGAAAATACCCCCATCCCCCCGCAGAAAATAAGCCTTTCCAAATATGAGAATTTTGTTTGAGTTTTATTTTTTGATTTCCGTAGGGGGGGGGGAGGAATTTTGGTACTTTTGTAATATGCGCCACTCGCTCAAGTTTACGCTGTGTAAAATTCGAGAACACACCAGTTTTTACGTTAGTTTCTTTGTTGCTTTAGAAATAAGTTTGGGCTATAGATTTGCATATCAGGGGGGGGGGGTGTACATGTGTTTGGTACATGTATTCTGCATATTATATAGATAGATAGAGAAGTGTATTTTAAAGCCAAATATTCGGACATGAACATAGTAAAATAACGTAAATTTAAGGCACAAATAACATGGCTTTGATCAGTGATCATCATAAAGCACATAAATGAAACAATACATTAACTTGAAAATAGTACTTAATACTTGGAAAAAAATTCATTGAAAGAAAAAAACACTCAACACTTGGAAAAAATACTGAAATGAAGCATTACATTTACTTTATACTGTTTTTTTTTATTATTATTATTTATTATTTTTTTTAGTTAACAAAATTTCAAGATACCTCGCCATTCTTCTGTATTTTTTAGTGGCCATACCTAGAAAGAATTGTTTTCTGACTTCAAACTGTCCAAATACTTTACCCCCCCCTTATGTGCACATATATAGGCTAGCCCAAATCATATATTTCCCATATATTCTGTCACTTCTCTTAGTGTTGTCTAGCGCTAAGCTGAAAAAAAACTAACGAAGAAACAGGCTTGTTCTCGAGTTTTACACAGCGTAAACTTGAGTGAGTAGTGCATAATACACAAGCACCGAAATTCCTTCCCCCTACGGAAATAAAAAAAATTCTCAAATTTGGAAAGCCTTATTTTCCACTTGGGGGGGGGGGGTCTTTACTGGGGTTTATTTTCCGCGGGGGGTATTTTCCGCGGGGTAATATTTTCCGAGGGATATTTTCTGGAGGGGTATTTTCAGGGGGGTATTCGCCGGGGGGGGGGGTAAACGCCGGCCACCGACATGCGTATATAATGGAAGACAGGATAACCTGGTCGCTAGAAAGAAGTCGCTGAATGACAATCATTGCGATATCAACCGGCGATGACAGTTAGTCTAGTTTCTAGTCAGATGGATGGGATCCACTGGTTTCAATAGAAAGAAATCGTGCCATAATACTATCCAAGAGTCACCATAGTTCAACAAATTTAAATACATTTTTTTAATGTTTGGAAAAAGAGTTTAGAGCCCGAGTTTAGATACAAACAAAACGGCTGTTTTGTTTCAGCGGATATAGTTTTACGTGATTCTTCTGTGAGTCCTAAATTATATCAATTACGGGATTCAAATCCCTACAGTTAAAACAGTCGTATTGGTGATAGATTAATGATCTCTAACCTGTGGAAAAAATACTTTTGATTGAGGCTTGGAGATGACAATCTTTAATCATACCATCACATTACAGCCCAATTTTCCCTGGATAACAATTTGACAAATGCATAATTTGGCTACCAAAACTAAACATTGCATTTAACTTACCAATTCTGACATTGACTATCTCACAATATGAACGAAAAGTGGCAACAAATTATGACCCATTATAGTCATCAAATTGGAAGCTTTGAATGAGCAACTAAGTTGCCTCTACACTTGACCTATTATTACCATGATGTCACTATTTTTTGTCACACTTATTTGTCAACACTGTGGACACAGAATCAAATAACAGGCGTTTTTGATTTGGGTTCTTATGTGTATTTAAAATAAAGAGCATCTATTTAACATATTGTAGAACGCTTTTTTGTTAATCAAGTAAATTAAGATCAAGATTTTCATAGGAATTATCCTGTAGGTGAGGGAAACTGCCTCCTTATCAATCCCCTCCTCTTAATTAAAGTTTAATCACCAACTGAGAATGTTTTTGCAATAAATTATTCTTTATATGAAGGGCTAGTTAAATTTTAGCATAAAAAGCGGAAGTTCAAGAGTTGGTAGTCCCTCTTCATATACAGGATAGTTAGTGTTAATTTTGAGTTTTTTAGTCTTGAGTTTGAATTACCTCCTCTAGTTAACCTGAAATAGAAAACTTGATACCATTCGCAAAAAAATCTGTTTACTTTCATTGATAGCTTGGATACACTTACGCTTTTTTGATTTGGTTAAATTTAAGAGCAGAAGTAGCCCCGAAAGTTGAAACATAATACCCTCAGTCGTTCCTGGGATACTGCTGAGATGCCTTATTGGGAATTACCATTAAAACAGTGCATTTTGATTTAATCTTAAGGCAACATTTAGTTTTTAAACATAATGAGGCAAATGGGAGGGTGGGCGTCGGAAGGGGATTAGTTGCCGTACAATCACTTTCGACTATTAAAAAGGGCATTGACCCTTTATATTTTCGATCGAATGAGCCTTTTTCGAAGTTCCTACGACAAGTCCTACGACACGAAGTGCCCTGGTCTAACCCCCCCCCCCCCAAAAAAAAAAAAATTATAATACATTGTACCCAGATCGATCTTTAATATAAAATGTCAAGAACTCGAGGGTGGGCGTGGGAGGGGACTAGTTGTCCTCCAATCACTTTCTACTATTAAAACGGGTACTAGCCCTTTCAATTTTCAATCGAATGAGCCCTCTTTGAGTCTCACGACAACTTTCTCTGCGACAACCTTATATGCCCCCAGGGCATAAATTACAACCCTTGCCCTGAGGGCTGTGAGGGGGTCGCCATCCTCAAAGACCTAATTTCCAGAACTTTAAAATATGTTCAACAAAACGGCTATCTCAAAATTTTAATTGGATGTGTTTGGGGAAATGGTGCGTGGAAGGGGTGTTCGTTGCCTTCCGATCATTTTCGACTATTAAAAAGGGCACAAGCCACTCTAATTTCCAATTGAATGAGCCCTTTTCAAAGTTTCTACGACAACTTCTTCGATACAAAGTGCCCTGGTCTAAAGGAAAAAAATAATAAGTAATACATTGTGCCAACATCGTTCTTACGTGCCCCCAGGGCATAACTTAAAACCCTTGCCCTGAAGGCTGTGGGGGAGTGTCCTCCTCAAAAACATAATTTCTAACTTGAAATCAACTACGCTGAACAAAATTACTATCTCAAAGTTTTGATTGAAAGTGTTTGGGGAAATGGTGGGCGTGAAAGGGGTGTTAGTTGCCTTCCAATCACTTTCGACTATTAAAAATGGCACTAGACGTTCCAATTTCCAATCGAATGAGCCCTTTTCCAAGTTTCTACGACTACTCCTTCGATAAGATTTGCCCTGGTATGTAAGAAAAAAAATAATACATTGTGCCAACATCGTTCTTTATTTAGGCAGCGCGATTGCGCTGCCTATGATTATTTTTGTTCATAGCTGCAGAAAAATCACTGAAATTATTTTTTTTTTCTACTGAAAGTTAACATTATCAGCATTTGTGTTTGCGATGACGACACTAAGCTAATTTCAAGTGATTCTTGAATGGAATTTTAAAAGAGGAATGAAATAAACTACTTGACCTTATCTGTGTAATATGAATGACTTGCTGATTTTCTAGTCGTTTAGCTTAATTAAATCTCAAGATATATGTGAGTGACATCATCCCTAATTTTTCAATCTGTATTTAACGCCTCAGTCTAGAATTAGGTGCAATCGAAAAATAATGGTATTTGAACGCATGAAAATATGAATTTATGATTGTGATTTACAACGAAAAAGGCAATACTATTTGCTTGATTGAAGATGGCTTTTTTTTGGCTACGTGGAATACCTATACCTATTTATTTTACTCGTTGGCAACTACTTTTTGTTAGTTGGAATTTGTCGTGTGAATTCATTGTCATCCTACTTGCACATAGGGGGATAGGAGTCTCTCCTAATGTTTGTTCGAAGGCTCCCCCCAAGAGAAAAAAACTAGCCTATAATTTTATTATAATCTGTTTCCACGTTTCTTACTTACTCTTAGGAGAATTCTCTGTTGCCTCCTCTCCCTATAATGGTTTACCCTATGCGTATTTATGGTTACAATGTTACCCCAAATGTTGTTATAATTAGGCAGCGATTAATTAATTGAAAGCGTTTGGTTTGTACAATAGTGGTAATCTCGTTGGCTAAATCTGTGACTTATTTTTTCACTAGCTTCTGGCCTCTTAATCCAAAAATTAAATAACAAAAACAAGTTCCTTTTAACTGAAAGTAAGGAGTGACATTAAAACTTATAAGGAACAGAAATCATTCAGTATATGAAAGGGGCTGTCTCCTCCTCAATGACTCATTCTTTACGCTAAAGTTTGACTTTGTCACATTTCTACTTTTTAAAACAATAAAAACTTTAGCGTAAAGAGCGAGGCGTTGAGGAGGGGCCAGTCCCTTTCATATACGGAATAATTTCTGTTCATTTTAAGTTTTAATGTCGCTCCTTAGTTTCAGTTAAAAAAATTGTTTAAACAAATTTAATTTCTGGACGAAATGTACATGAAAAATAAAAACTAATTTTGAATATTAATTTTGGCAAATTAATTTTGTATATGGAGAGTTACCCCCTCCTCAGTACCTTGTTCTTTACGCTAAAGCTGTTAGCACTTTAAAAACAGCTTTCTATTCTAATTAAACGGCCCCCGTGTTTCAGTATTCACTTTTAAAAAATTGGGACAAACACTCAAACCTTAGCGTACAGAGTAATATATTGAGGAATAGACAGCTCTTCACATATTGAATAATTTTTGTTCGTTTTTAAAATAATGCCGGTAAATCTTGCTCACTTTCTATGAAATATACCCCTCCCCTCACGGAAAAATCCTCCGTGAAACTTTCATCCAACGTAAAGTGCACCCCCACGTCAAATTCCCTCCAGACAGTTCCATGCTCGCTATAATCCCCTCCCTTCAAAATTGCTTGCGGACGGTTCAGCCTGAAACATTCTCTTTAGCATTCTTTCATTTGGATAAGATTCTTTCACTCAATCTCTAATCGTTTTCTCGATCACTCCAGAAATGCCGCCTTCCGTGGAAAATTGTTTCTCGGAAATCAAAACACGCGGAAAAAAGCCCCTGGATAATTCTCCCGGAACATCTGAATTTTTCGAAAATTATTCCGATTTTCAATCCACTTATTTGAATAATTTTTCCTGTGTCTATCCATCCAAAACTCTATAGTACTACTATTATTAAGGACAGCTTTGCCCAAAATATAAATAGCCGAATCTTGATTCTTAAGGAGAAAAAGCGTAAAAGGTTTACAATTTTTTTTTGTTAACCAATAAAACAAAACAATGTCAACGAACAGAAATTAATTAAAAAAAGCTTTTTCAATAAAAGAATTTTTTCAAAGAAAAGTAAAGAGCCACATTAAATTAAAGACAAGCACAAATGAATTCAAATAACAATTCAAGCCCAAAACGAACTTAAATCACTACCGATATATAGATGAAACCCAAAACGAACTGAAATCATAGGCAGCGCGGTCGCGCTGCCTAAGTAAAGAACGATGTTGGCACAATGTATTATTTGTTTTTCCATATCCAGGCACTTCGTATCGAAGGAGTTGTTGTAGAAATTTCGAAAAGAGCTCATTCGATTGGAAATTGGAGTGGCTAGTGTCATTTTTAATAGTCGAAAGTGATTGGAGGGTAACTAGCCCTCACCAAGCCCATTATTCCCCCAAACAAATTCAATCAAAATTTTGAAATAACCATTTTGTTCAGCGTAGTTTATCACCAGATAGAAAATATCTTTTTGAGGAGGAAACTCCCCCACAACCCTCGGGGCAAGGGTTTTAAGTTATGTCCTGAGGGTAAGAACGATGTTGGCAAAATGTATTATTATTTTTTTCCTTTAGAGCAGGGCACTTCGTATCGAAGAAGTTGTCGTAGAAACTTTGAAAAGTGGCTCATTCGATTGGAAATTGGAGTGGCTTGTGCCCTTTTTAATAGTCAAAAGTGATTGTAAGGCAACTAAAACCCTTTCCACGCCCACCATTTCCCGAAACACATCCAATCAAAATTTTGAGATAGCTATTTTGTTCAGCTTGGTTGATTTTCAGATAGAAAGTATGTTTTTGAGGAGGACACAGCCTTCAGGGCAAGGGTTGTGAGTTATGCCCTGGGGGCATATAAGGTTTTTATAGAAGGCGTTGTCGTAGTAACTTCAAAAAAGGCTCATTTGATTGGAAATTCAAAGAGATAGTTCCCTTTTTAATAGTCGAAAGCGATTGGAGGGCAACTAGCCTCCCACCCACACCCCTCATTCCCCCAAACACAACCAATCAAAATTTTGAGATAACCATTTTGTTCAGCGTAGTTGATTTCCAGATCGAAAATATGTCGACTATTAAACGGGCACTAGCCTTTTTAATTTTCAATTGAATGAGTCCTTTTTGATGTTTTTATAACATCGCTTTCTACAAAAAATTTGCATGCTCCCAGGGCATAACTTACAACCCTTGCCCTGAGGGCTGTGAGGTGGTTGTCATCCTCAAAAACCTAATTTACAGAACTTAAAACAACGTTGAATAAAATGGCTATCTCAAAATTTTGATTGGATGTGTTTGGGGAAAAGGTGGGCGTAAAACGGGGGTTTGTTGCCCTTCAATCACTTTCGACTATTAAAAAGGGCTCTAGCCCTTTGAATTTCCAATCGAATGAGCCTTTTTTAAAGTTTTTACGACAACGATTTCTATAAAAACCTTATATGCCCCCGGGGCATAACTTACAACCCTTGCCCTGAAGGCTTTGGGGATTGTCCTCCTCAAAAACATAATTTCCATCTGGAAATCAACTATGCTGAACAAAATGACTATCTCAAAATTTTTATTGGATGTGTTTTGGGAAATGGTGGGCATGGAAGGGGTGTTAGTTGCCTTCCAATCACTTTTGACTATTGAAAAGGGCACAAGCCGATCTAATTTCCAATCTGAATGAGCCCTTTTTGAAGTTTCTACGACAACTTCTTCGATACGAAGTGCCCTGCTCTAAAGGAAAAAATAAATAAATAATACATTATGCCAAGATCGGTCTTATATGGCCTCAGGGCATAGCTTAAAACCCTTGTCCCGAGGGCTGTAGGGGGGGATTCCTCCTCAAAATCATATTTTTTATCTGGAAATCAACTACGCTGAACAAAATGGCTATCTCAAAATTTTGATTGGATGTGTTTGGGGGAATGATGGGCGTGGGGGGTGCTAGTTGCCCTCCAATCACTTTCGACTACTAAAAAGGGCACTAGCCCTTTGAATTTCCAATCGAATGAGCCTTTTTTGAAGTTTCTACGACAACGCCCTCTATAAAAACCTTATATGCACTCCAGGGCATAACTTACAACTCTTGCCCTGAAGGCTGTGGGGGATTCTCTTCCTCAAAAACATAATTTCGATTTGGAAATCAACTACGCTGAACAAAAATGGCTATACCATTTCCCCATAAACATCCAATCAAAGTTTTGCGATATCCATTTTGTTCAACGTAGTCGAAAGTTCTGGAAATTAGGTCTTTTAGGATGATAACCCCCTCAGAGCCCTCAGTGCAAGGGTAGTAAGTTATACCCTGGGGGCATATAAGGTTTATATAAAAAGTTGTTGCAAAAATTTCAAAAAGGGTTCATTTTTTTAGAAATTGAAATGGCCCTTTTTAATAGCCGAAAGTGAGGGGAGAGTAATTAACCCCCCTCTCACGTCCACCATTTCCCCAAACCTATTCAATCAAAGTTTAGAGACAGCCATTTTGTTCAACGTAGATGAAAGTTCTGGACATTATGTATTTACGGGTGACAGAGCCCCCAGAGTCCCCAGGGTAAATGCATTAAGGTATTATTAAACAGAATTGCCATCTGTTAATGCTCGTTCTCATTGAGACAAATCTCGGGAGCATTCGAAGATCGACCAAAGGTACAATGCTCGAACTTTTTGGGCTGCATTTGATATTATAATTTAACCAAGTCGCAGAAGATTGCATGTGTCCCAGATATCAAGGAGAGTTAACAGATTTGTTTGCGAACAGTGTAAAATTTACTATTTTAGGTCATTTAGAGGAGGTATGAAATTAAATTAAAGCATCATAGTTATGTTCAGAGTTTTAAAAGGATTAATGGTGTTAAAAATTGCTGAACAAGTTTCTCCAGCATACAAATAGCAGGCCAAACTATAAAGTCTTAAAAAAAGAAAAGATTAAACCATTATTTTCTTTTTCCCTGAAAAGACTATGTCAATATAAAACGAACAGATATTAATTAAAAATCTTTCCACAAAATAATATTTTCAAAGAAAAGTGATGAACTCCATTAAACCAAAAATCAGCAAAAATAAAATCAAATAATCTACCAAGCGTGAAACTACCACAAATCAGCACCGATAAATAAATGAAACCCAAAACGAACAGAAATTACAATAAATAACCGAGTCAATCTTAAAACCAAGCAGAAATTAACATTAGTAGGGCTCAAAACCCCTATGCCTTCCCAAGGCCAGAACATAATTGCACTTTACTGAAAAAAATACAAATGGAATGTGCATTGTCAGTTTAATATACATATACTGATTTTTAGTAATCAAAATGTTAATATTATTTGATTTATTAGTTATAAAAGTAAAAACATTTATAATTTTTGTATTGGAATTCTGTATTGAATTTTTAATTGGAGTATTGGAATCAGCATACTTGTGTTACTCTGAAATAAAAAAAATAATAAATATTTGTGTAGAAAGTCTCAGCATACTTGTTTTACTCTGAGATATTTTCAAATGCTTTACCAATGAATCTGTGGATTCATTAGTATTTCTCCAGGAACATATCGACTTCTTGTATTTTTTTCGGATTTCAAAAGTAAGCTCCACAAGCGTATACTTGCGTTTATTTGAGTGAGTGGCGTAATAAATTACCAAAAAATAGTAACGATAGTATTGGAATCATCATACTTGTTTTACTCTGAAATGAAAAAAAAATATCTGTATAGAAAGTATGTTACGATTTTTTTTTATACGATTTTTAATAGATTAATACTCTACAATTATAAGACTTTACAGCTGTTTGGCTACAGCTTTTTTTCTTATGTGGTGAAGCTTTTAAATTTGCTTGTTTGTAAGTGTGGGCGGTATATAAATGTATTTATTAGTTTTGGAAAGTAAAGACGTTTGAACCAGTGAGAAAAGAAAGGGTGGGAAGAAAAACAAAAACTATTTTTGTTTAAAAATTGTGTTGAAAATTGCTCTATAACAATAGATGGAATGATTGACGAGTAGTTGTTTGAGAATTCTTCTCAATTTTTCTTAAGGTTACCAACCAGGTCACACCAAGGTCTGTTAGAATATTGCAAGTAAAATTGACAAGATTCTGATCCATTTGGTTAACCTATGCCTGTTTTGACTTCTTCATCTGGAACAGAATTCTGCATTTAAGGCACTGACCTGTCCAAAAAACAACCAATTGTGTACTCTCTCTGCTCTTTCTCCTTCTATCTCTTGCTTTCTATTTCTTTGTCCCTCTCTCTGTCTGTCTCTCTGTTCGTTTCTCGCTCTCTCTTTCCCCTCTTTCTCTCTCTCTCTCTCTCTCTTCTCGCCATTCCTCCCCTTATATCTCCTTCCTCTGTCCACGTCTCTTGCTTTTCCATCCACTCTCTCGCTTCTCAAAGTAATAATTTGTATGTTGCGAATTTCCAGTCCATAAAAGGACCATTTATACACTGCTCTTTCTCCTTCTATATCAATTTCTCGCTCTCTATTTATTTGTCCCTCTCTCTTTGTCTGTCTCTCTGTTAGCCTTTGTCTGTCTTTCTGTCTGCCTCTTTCTCCCTCTCTTTTTCTTTCTCTCTCTTCTCTCCGCCCCCCATCCCTGCTTCCTCTATCCCCATATCTTGCTCTTCCATCCATTCTCTCGCTTCTTAAAATAATAATTTGGATGTTTGGAATTTCCAGCACACTGCTAACTATTTGAGAAATTTTCGTGTAACTTTATTGTACAATAAAAGGAGGAAGTTCAACAAGCTTACACATTTTATTCGATAAATTTATTCTAGAGGTCTAAAAGAGGGGTGCCACCGGGCCTTCTTCGTCGAATGTCTACCTCTACGTGGACCACCACCACTAGTGCCACTGGCATGCCAACCATTGAAGCTGAACCTAGCAGGAAGCGAGCAACCAATTTTAGAACCCCTACCTTAGGTATGTGACTTTGTGTATGACTACCACGAAATTTAAAAAGCGGCTTAAAAAGCAAAAGGTAATCCAAAATTAAAAAAAAAGGAGTCTCAGGAAATTGTGTCATCAGTGGGAAACTTTCACGTTGAAACATCATGCGTTATTGGCTAAATAATTTATTTTATTACTTTTCTATTGTTTGTTCGTCGAAGGAATGTTAAAACTAGACTCAGCACATGTTTAATATGCATCTTTTTAACGTTTTGGTAAATATAACAGCTTTCTTCTTGTCTTAGCTTTCAATTATTTTCTTCTATTTTTGCTTCTATTTGTTTTTTTTTTTGCCTCAGCGCACATTTTAATTCCCGACATAAGAAAAACTGAAAAATCGGAAGAAAGCCCCCCCCCCCCAAAAGAAGAAAACTGATACACAAAAAATTAAAACAAGCTTGTTGATTCTCCTAAGAATCGGTATCAGAAAAGGGTCAAAAAGTGTTTTTTTTTCCTCCGAATAAGTTAAAGCTTAGATTTTTAAGCTCCTGGGTCAAGGGGATTCTAAAGTCCTTTCGAAAATAGGGTTCGAAATGAGAAAAACAACACTTTTCATTGGACTAAAACTTGTGTTGGTACTGTTCTAAAATCTAGGACACATGCGGGAAGTGAAGTTTGGTTAATGATAATGAAATAAAACAAAATAGGATAAAAGTTTAATAGTTTATGAACAAATTTCGGCTATATATTTGCAAATTAGGGGGTAGGGGTTTTTGGTAAAGCATAGCATATATTAAATATGGAACACGCTGAATAAAGGCGACAAGTGAAGTTTTTAATGAAATAAAACAAAATAGGACAAAAATATAATAGTTTAAGAAAATAATTATAAAAACTACACCCCTGTGTAAATTTTAACACAGTACCTTTATATTTGCAAGTTTTGGGGCTGAGGTAAACCCAATGCATAAAAAAATGGGTAAAAAATATTAGTTCGCCCAAAAAACGGACTGGAAGAAGCACCAAAGAGTTAGTTTTCCGTACGGTTTGAAACTTAAATTGGAAAGTCCTGGGCGAATTAGACCTAATTTACAGAGAAAATTTTGTGGGTCAAGGACCACTAGATTAACCTTTAATTTCTGTTCGTTTTAGGTTTTGTTTATTCACTCGTAGTAATTTTGGTTTGTTTTAAAGAACGTATCACTACAGGGAACTCCCAAAGTTGTCAAAAATGCTCAAATTATACTTCCTTTGAACTGATTGTTAATGTTTACAAAACAGGTATGCTAGATTAGTTTTATGGACTTGACTTTTCTGAAGTTTGATAAGAAAATTCTGCTCCGTTCAATGGAGAAAACAAAATTCACTCTTTCTATTGTAAGTTTCATTGAATCTGATTATTTCTATCTCTAGCACAAAACGGGAAAAGTTAAATGTTTTTTCTAAGATTTTTTGGAAAGTAGATGCCAGATTTTTGTTTTCTGTCGTTTATTCGGATATCTTATCCAGGCTCGGCAAGCTATGGCAAGACTGCCCAATCAATTCTAGATATTTTGGCCGCACAAACTGAATAATTTAAGATGGACGAGATAGGGTAATCCTTTAAGGTATTGAATCCCCTTAATGTCTGATTCCTCATCGAACCAACTGCCAACCTTATTTCCTATTTTTGCTTGAACATTGGTCCCCTGGCCGCAACCTTCGGTCCTTGACCTAAGCTACAACCTAGGAGGGTGAGTACCCGCGCACAAAATACTCATCCGTACAAGCCAAATGGCTTACCAATCTCTAGACTCACGACTTCTGACTAAGAAGTGATTTAACCTTGCGGAGGTACTCAATTGAGCCTTAATGAGGGTTAAAGTGCCGACCATCTAAGTTGACTACGGGATTTCAATGCCCTTTGCCAACCTAGCGGTCCCAAACGGTCCTGACCAGCCCAATCCCATAAGGGGAGTGGACCGTAACATACTAACGTTTAAATTAGATAAGAACAGAGACAGGAAAGGAACATGCAAAAATCTATGAAGATGAAGCCTTACAAAGCCACCGGCTAGGTGAGATGCCACTGACAAGGCCAGAAAACTTGCAGACCTGCCCTGAGAACTCCACTCCGGAAGCCAGGTTCCAGCTATAATCTTCCATCACCCATCACCCATATATAGACCCGTCCTGGTATTGGGCTTAGCCATAGGGACCCTGCTTGTGTTCCAGCTCGACCCTCAATCAAAACGTTCGTGGTAACAAACTGTAAGTATGGAGCGACCCGGCTCAATGGTAACCAAAACTCTAAAAAACGGAATTTTAATACCAATAGATACATCAAAAGAATCAGATTTTAATTCTGATTTCAAATATATAAGTTTCATCAAGTTTAATTTTACCCATCAAACGTTACGCGCCTGAGAAAATTTGGCTGATTTTAGAAAAAAGGGGGGAAAAACACCTAAAAGCTATAGAACCTTAATGAAAATCACACCATCATATTCAGCGTATCAGAGAACCCTACTGTAGAGGTTTCAAGCACCTATCTACAAAAATGTGGAATTTTCCATTTTTTGCCAGAAGAAAGATCACGGATGCGTGTTTATTTGTTGTTTTTTTTTTCTTTTTTTTCCCAGGGGTGATCGTATCAACCCAGTGGTCCTAGAATATCGTGGGAGGGCTCATTGGAATGGAAATTAAAAGTTCTAGTGTCCTTTTTAAGTGACAGAAAAATATGGAGGGCAACAAGGCCCCCTCCCACGCTCATTTTTTTCCCAAAGTCACCCGATTAAAATTTTTAGCTAGCCATTTTGTTCAGAATGGTCGAAAATAATATAACCATGTCTTTTAGGATGACTTAATCCCTCGAAGCCCCCAGGAGGAGGGTTGAAAGTTATGAACTTTACCCAATGTTAACATATAGTATTGGTTATTGGGACCCGGCTCAATGGTAACCGAAACTCTAGAAAACGGTATTTTGATTCAAATAAATACATAAAAAGAATTGGATTTTAATGCTGATTTCAAATATATAAGTTTCATCAAGTTTAGTCTTACCCATCAAAAGTTACGCGCCTGAGAAAATTTGGCTGATTTTTGAAAAAAGGGGGAAATACCCCCTAAAAGTTATAGAACCTTAATGAAAAGCACACCATCATATTCCGCGTATCAGAGAACCCTACTGTAGAGGTTTCAAGCTCCTATCTACAAAAATGTGGAATTTTGCATTTTTTACCAGAAGAAAGATCACGGATTCGTGTTTATTTGTTGTTTTTCCCCAGGGGTGATCGTATCAACCCAGTGGTCCCAGAATATCGTGGGAGGACTCATTGGAATGGAAATTAAAAGTTCTAGTGCTCTTTTTAAGTGACCAAAAATGGAGCACAACTAGGCCCCCTCCCACGCTCATTTTTTTCCCAAAGTCACCTGATCAAAATTTTGAGATAGCCATTTTGTTTAGTATGTTCGAAAATATTATAAGTATGTCTGTTAGGATGTCTTAATCCCCCGAAGTTCCCGGGAGGAGGGCTGAAAGTTATGAACTTTACCCAATGTTAACATATAGTATTGGTTATTGGGAAGTATACAGTACAGACGTTTTCAGGGAAGATATTTCCTGGTTGTGGGGGGGGGGTCGGGGGTTATATAGGAGGATTTTTCCATGAAGGAAGTTTTCATGGGGGAAGGGGCATTGCTATGAAGGGGACGCCGGACTTCCCAGCATTATTTAAAAAAGATCAGAAACTAAATATAAAAAAAAAGTTTTTCAACTGCAACAGCAGCAACATCAAAACTTTAAACGAACAGAAAATATTACATATATGATTGGGTTCACCCCCTAGTCAATACCTTACTCTTTAAGACAGAGATTTTTTAGTACTTTCATAAGAGCTATTTATTCTAATTACCGGCCTCTGTGATTAAGCGGTCATTTTTAAAGAATTGGAAAAAAATTCGAACTTTCGCTTAAAGAGCAAGGTATTGAATAGGGGGCGAACCCCCTAATATACGTATTAAAAATATATGAATATAGAAGTTTGTTACCTAAGTTAATTCGTAAGTTACGTATATTTATTACTAATAAAAACGTTCGTAAATAAAATGAAAGAAGTTTCGAGAAAGCCATTTAACCAAATAAAAGTAAATTAATATGAAAATTTTGTTTTAATTATTCATGTACTGTGAGCCAAGATCAAAACCTGCATTTATTCAAAAACGTTGAAAAATTAAATAAAAAAAACAAGTTTTTTTTAACTGAAAGTAAGGAGCGACATTAAAACTTAAAACGAACAGAAATTATTCCATATATGAAAGGGCCTGTCCCCTCCTCAACGCCTTGCTCTTTACGCTAAAGTTTGACTTTCTCACAACTCTGTTTTTTTTAAACAATAAAAAACATTAGCGTAAAGAGCGAGGCGTTGAGGAGGGGACAGCCCCTTTCATATACGGAATAATACAAAATTGCATTTCTAGAAAAATATTCCAGCCCCTTTCATATACGGAATAATACAAAATTGCATTTATACAAAAACGTTCAAAAATTAAATAAAAAAAACAAGTTTTTTTAACTAAAAGTAAGGAGTGACATTAAAACTTAAAACGAACAGAAATTATTCTGTATATGAAAGGGACTGCTCCCTCCTCAACGCCTCACTCTTTAGGCTAAAGTTTTTTATTGTTTAAAAAAATAGGGTTGTGAGAAAGAGTCAAACTTTAGCGTAAAGAGCAAGGCGTTGAGGAGGGGAAAGCCACTTTCATATACGGAATAATTTCTGTTCGTTTTAAGTTTTAATGTCGCTCCTTACTTTCAGTTAAAAAGACTTGTTTTTTTTTATTTAATTATCAGAAAAGACGATCTGACCCGACAGAGCAGTCCCAAATCGCCATAGGCACCCGTCCATGATCTCCTAGAAGATCCAGCCATACTTCTTGATTATTACATCTTGATACTTCTGATAGATACTTCTTGATTATTATTCTAAGTGTGAAAATTATTCTAAGTGTGGTCTAATTATTCTAAGTGTGGTCTAATTATTCTAAGTGTGCTTATTATTCTAAGTGTGGTCAACACATCCTCCCCCTTCCTAAAACCACACTGGTTTCTTTTTTTTTCAAACAGCATCTACAGTATTGTAGTGCTGTAGATGCTGTATAATTAATCTATAATTAATCTATGTAAGATCTAGAAATCTATAATTAATCTGTAAGATTAATTGTAGTTTATACTTATAAATTATAATTTATATGTAAGATCTAGAAATCTATCTAAGATCTATTAATCTATAATTAATCTATGTAATCTATAATTAATCTATGTATTAATCTAGTAAGTATAATTAATCTATTAAGTGTCACCATGCTAAGTAATTTCCTTCCCACAAAAATCAGACTAATGCATCTATAATTATTGGACTAACTCATATCACCTTTCTTATAAATGAGTTTAATTAAAGTTTTTCTAAAATCATAAAACGCTCATGGCAAAATGACATAATTCATTGTTTATTATATGTTGATACTGCAATGTAGAAAAAACTTGAACTAGCCAATGAAGAATGTCAGACAAAAGAAATTGTTTTAATGGTTTGATGTTTCTAGTTAGAGTTTAAAGGAAGGTTTGAATTAAATTAATTTAAATTTAACTAAAGTTTTTTCTAAAATAACACGGTCCTTCATCCCCTCAATCAGAAATGCTCATGATGAACTGACTTAGTCAGTGCTTACTATATATTAATTCCGAAATAAAAAAAAAGTGAACTAGCTAAAGACTACTCACAAACTAAGCAAAAAAAAAAGAAAAAAAGATGATGGTAAATTTGTAATAAGAGTTTAATTAAAGTTTTTTCTGAAATGGAATAAGTACATCCCCTTTATCAAAAACTTTCCTAGCAAAATGACTTAATTAAGTGTTTATTAGATATTAATACTTCAATAAGTTGTTTCTCCCGCAAAAGCATTGCTTCAGGGAATCGATGATGTATATATATTTTTTTTTTTTAAATAAACCCATTGTTACTTATTGTTACTTAAATAAAAAAAAGTGAAGTAGCTAGTGATGACTAACAAACAAAACAAAAAAGGTGATAGTTATAATTTAAAATTTTTGATAAGAGTTTAATGCAAGTTTTCAATTAAATTAATTTAAGTTTAATTAAAGTTATTCTAAAATTCAAAGGGTTCATCTCCTTTATCAAAAAATATTCCTGCCGAAATGGCTTAATTAATTGTTATTAGATATTAATATTGCAAAAATTGAAACACCTGGTGATGACTAACAACCAAAACAATATAAATGGTAATGACAGTAAATTAAGGATCTTAATTAAAGTTTATTTTTTTTTATTTGATTATTTCAAGTTTAATTTAATTTTTTTCTAACCACAGGGTACACCCCTTTATCAAAAACACTCATGCGAAATGACATAATTCAGTGTTTGCTTTTTAATATTAATGTCGCAAAAACAAAAAAACAAAAAAAATTGTTAACTGCCTGATGATGACTAACAAACAAAAGAGGAAAATAAAACATAGTGCAGCAATACAAGAAAGGCAAGCAAAATAGAGTAGGCCTACTTAATAAAGCAAGGACTTTAAATAAAACACATAACAACACATCAACGTCACAAAACAAAATACATTAACGATGTAAGTAAGTAGCATAATTTATATAATATTGTTTACTCTAGTTTAAAAAAACAAATTGAATTGGAACTTTGTTTTACACTGATTAGAAGTCTATTCCATGTCTATTTTGGTTTTGGGACCTATGTTAAAACCTATGTTTTCGGACTTATATGTGTTTGGGACCTATGGGACATGTTTTGTAGTGAAGCTAGGTCTTACTGTGTTGTGCAACTGTGAAGTTAAATCATTTCTGCGAATCGGATTGAATTGAGCATTATAAATACACCGATTAAGAAAATGACATGGCAGCTCATTTAACACTGAGGTTAAAGATAGATTAAAAATAATTTTAATGGCTTTATTTTACAGTTTTGCAGTGGTTTATAAGAATTCGAGAAACTATACTCCTAAATAGTCTAGATAATGGTAATAAGGTGGCAAGGTGCATAACAATTAGATAGATAATAGTACGTATAACAAACCAAACAGTTCGTGGCAACAGATAATCCAACAGTTCGTGGTAACGAACTGTAAGTAAGGAGCGACCCGGCTCTATTGTAATCGAAACTCTAAAAAACGGAATTATGATACCAATAGATATATCAAAAGGATCGAGTTTAGTCTTACTGATTAAAGGCTACGAGCCTGAGAAAATTTGCGTGATTTTCCAAAAGAGGGGGTAACACCCTTAAAAGTATTATAATCTTAGTTAGAATCACACCATCAGATTCAGCGTATCAGAAAACCCTACTGTAGTGGTTTCAAGCTCCTATCTGCAAAAAGTGGAATTTTGTATTTTTTGCCAGAAGAAAGATCACGGATGCGTGTTTTTTTTCAGGGGTGATCGCAACCTGGCTTCCTCCCCCTCCCTTTATCCCCAAAGTCGTTCGATCAAAATTTTTAGATACCCTTTTTGCTCATTAAATTTGAAGGCCCCAACAATTACGCCTTTTGATATAACATGTCTGTTATACCCTTTTCCCCTGGGGCTGTTTGATATAACAGCCCCAGGGGAAAGGTATTTAAGTCATAAAGTTTGGCCATTTTTATACATACTATTTGTTATTGTGAAGAATGAATGTATTTTCGAGGGGGGGGGGGAATTTTTTGCTGGGGGTTTTTCCACGGGAGAATTTTCTATGGGGAGGGAAGTATCCAGGAGGTGAACTTGTCAGGGGAAACTATACATTGGGGGAGTTTGACCGAATTCCTATGCAAAAATCTTTTTAAATGTCCTGCTTCCCCTTTTCCATCTGAATTTTGCGCGTGGTGTTTCTAAGGGTAATTGTCGAGGCAGATTTTTCACCGGGATTGAATTTTCTTGAGGATATTTCCCTGGGAGGAGGATTTATTCGAGGAGGTGGGGCTAGATTTCCTGGCATTACGTAAAAACGATCAGAAATTAAATTAAAAAAAAAGTTCGTTTTAACTGAAAGTAAGGAGCAACATTAAAAATTAAAACGAACAGAAATAATTACGTGTATGATGGGGATTGCCCCCTCCTCAACACCTTGGTCTCTACGCTAAAGTTTAAATTTTGTTCAAATTCTTTGAGAACGACTCGTGAAACACAAGGGTCGTTTAGTCAGAACAATTGGAAGCTTTTTTAAAAGTACAAAAAAAGTTTAGCGTAAAGAGCGAGGTGTTGAAGAGGAGGCAATCCCCTTCATACAAGTAATAATTTCTGTTCGTTTTAAGTTTTAATGTTGCTCCTTACTTTCAGTTGAATATTTTTTTTAATTTAATAATAAGATAGATAGATAAGAATCAATGAATAAAGAGAAAATATTTCATGCATGTAAATTGGCTTTAATCTGGAAATCATGCCAACATTTCTAGTTCGTTCTAAAGACAATTTATATAAATACATTTCAACGACAGGTTTTCACCAATATTGATATCCAAATATTTTGTCCCCCCGGCCCCATTTATATAAACACCATTGAAATTGACAGCATCGTTATGAACTAAAAAACTAATTTAAGATACCTGCTCATGGTAATCGCTAAATAGTACTTATAAACTTATCAACAATGAAAATTGAGGCAAGTCTTTAAAACAGAAAACAGTATATCCGTATTTGAGGGAGATAGAAACAAATCCATGCCGTCCGCAAACATAATAACCATACCAGAAGGAACAAATATGGAAGAAAAAGACTGGATCTTAACAGAGATCCTTGAGGAAATCCATTTTAAGACATAAATTAATTTGAAAGTGCATTCTTGGTTTTGTGCACTTATTTTCTATTTTGAAAAACGTAACCATAACGAGTTTTTTTTACCTTAACTTTATACCCTTAATTGTCAGAAAGACAGCTCACTTGTAATGAACGAATCAATGGAACTTGTATCATTTTGTTTGGACGAATCACGTCGTTAATTAGGGGCCAACTTTACCTTACTCCTTAGGTTATTCTTATAACAGGTAAAACATTCAAACAAAATTTATGCTTAGAAATATTTATTAGGGGCCACGCGCATCTTGTTACCCCATGGGGCATATTGTTTAAATGTTTCGTACCACTTTGATTAAGTCTACACTTTGATGTAAATAGAAAAACCTCTCCATATGTGTGCCTTTGTCCTAAAAAAAAACAAAAACTGTTGAAACTTGAAAAATTGCTAAATAATACTGCGTAGCATCATAGATAAGGGCATGTAACACGTATAAACGAATAAACTGTCTGGTGCACTAGTCTTAGTATTCTTGGCAATTTACTCGCTTTGGCGAGTAAATTTTAACGTAAATACAGTTCCAAGTTATGATTTCTAAAGGAACACTTCTTTAAGGCAAAGTTGACATTTTTGTAGCTTGTTAACTATATTGTGGAAATCTCAGGGCCGTATCCAGGATTTTTGTTCGGGAGGGGGGTGTTTACCCGATTTTTTCCCGTGGACTTTGTCTAACATCCTCGAGCAACATTACGTTAGCTCTAGACCGTTAGTCCGCCCCTTGCGAACGAGGAAGCGTCCACTAGGCATACTTTCGTATCTTTAAGGGACTTGGAGATAGCAAAAACAGTTAACGCAAAAAGAAGCCAAATAGTAGAAGTAGTCTATATAATTTTTAGTTAAAAAAAAAAAACTAAAAAAAACTGCAAGGTCTGATCTTACATAATAAGGCGAACATGGGGTTACCTAATTGCGTAAGCTGATCACAACCGTTTACCCACAAAATTGAAATAGGATTTTTGTATGCCACAAAATGCAAAAGGATAATAGCGCATATTAACCCTAATTTACTATGCAAGGTCAGGTGAACATGGGGTTACCTACGGTTACCTAATTGCGTAAGCTGGTCAGAACCGTTTACCCACAAAATGCAATAGGATTTAGTGCGGGAGCATATTTTTTTTCTGGTAAGGTTTTGTCTTTACAGGTATTTTTTAGACTAATTTTCAACTCGGTCAAAAATTTTGGGTGGGGGGGGGAAGGGTTCAAACCGGATAACCCCCCCCCCCTGGATACGGCCTTGGGAAATCTATAAGTATCTATATTGTAGAGCTATAATTGCAGTAGATCTATATTTTAGAGCTATACTGTATATTTATATTGTAGAAGTATTAACTAAATTGTAGAAATCTATAAGTAACTATAAATATATACAGTAAAAATCTATAAGTAATAGTGTATCCTTTAATTTCAGATGGACAGCCTTTTGTCGTTACAAGCCCTCAGCACAATAGTTGCACTGTCGGGTCAAACGAACAAAGTCATCACCTCCCCCATCATTCATCTCCACAGTCTTATATGGTACATAAAAACCGAAGCTTTTCAACTACTGCCCTTTTTGGACAACATTGTTCCGCTGCGAAGCGATTGATGAAAGAGAGAAAGACAGTTTGCAGTTTCCATCCTTTAACATCTTCAGATATTTCACACCTAGAGGTTCTTGCTGGTGGAAGAGAATCTCCAAGAACTACATCTAGTCATTCAGATAGAAGCCACAGCATAGAACAGGAAGAGGAACCTCTTCAAACCTTATCGGCTGCTAGCAGTCGTCGAGGCTCTGGAAGTAATCGCCGAGGATCTACTAGTAGACGTGGCTCTGCTGTTAGTGCTAGTGATCAGTGGGTAATTAGTGATGATCGGGTAGATGACGAAAATAGTGAATCAGAACGTGTAAAATGTTGTAATCATAATTTCCACCGACAGCAGTTGGATAGTCCGCAAGGTGAAATGCCGAACGGGCCATTACCTACTATTAGACTACCTTTACCCAAGAGACCTGGGAAACCAAGGACCTCTGATTATGAATCATCTGATAGTCCCGGCTCTAGTGATCATGGGGAAGACGATCTAGGTTGTGGTCCATCTTCTCCTCCTTACGTTCAACTGAAAACTGGGTTAAAACTTGATGACGACTCAGATGCTGACGCTTCTACTAGAGACCAAACAAATTTGGATGTGCCAGGATATGAATCATCAGAGGAGGTAAATTAAAATAATTGGTCCTTGAAACTCATTACACATTTTGCATCGTTTAAATTCGGAAACATTGTATATTGATCTATCGAATAGTCATTTGGTAAAATGATAGAATTTTCAATTGTTCAAAGCCTTTAAGAAAAAAATTAAAAGGTTTTTTCGGTCACTGCATTTTTGCTCTTGACTATTGAAACTACAACATTGAAAAATGTGCTCACTTAACCTTTCAATATATTTTCTAATCACCTTTTGCAAAAACGTGTCAATGACGCGAAATGTCTTCTCTCTTTCTTTTTTCTATTTTTGTTTCCAATTTATATGAAGCACTGAAGATGAGAATTCTTCGTTTTAATATTCATGGGAATTTTGTCATTTTTTTTTCAAAATCCTGACAGAATTTTTGAGGCTCTTTTACTTACTGACCATCTTCTATCCATTATAGCCTGGACCTAAGAAAAGCATGTCTAATTCCAAACGCAGGTAATTTTCTAAGATGAATGCGTGAAATTGTGTAATTCGGAAATTGAACCCGCTCATCTTCGTATCATGGCGACGAGATTTGCTGATGATAAAATTAAGCTTCAATAAATAATAGATTTCTAAGAAACTCATGTCATTGACGTAAATTCGTTTTCTACTAGATAGGCGAAGGGAAGTGGAATATTTCCAAGCCGATATATTGAGAACTCATGTCAGAAAAGGCTGTATACATTTTATTATCTTAGGTTACCCAGAATGCAGTCATCTAGGCATATTTGTTTTACTGTTGCTTTTGACATTTTTGGATAAAAGTATAAAAATATAGAATAAATAGCCATAAATATATAGGCACATAGTCGAAACTAAAAGAGGGAAAATATTTTTTTGAATTTGATATGGTGCAAATAAAAAAAAAATTAGGCGCAAATTTCGGGGGGGGGGCTGAAACATATTTTTCGCAAAAATTTTGGCTGGGGATCTAGGACGCATTTTAACCTGTTGTGTCCTGCTGTTTTAGGTGATTCTTCCTCCCTGTCCCACACCGGTAAATATCCAGTAAATGTAGGTTATTTGTGGAAAAGGATCCTTCCTCCATGCCCCACACCGGTAAATATCCGATAAACGTAGGTAATTCGTATAAAAGTTCACCGGTACATATCCGATAAATCTAGGTAATTTGTATAGAAATTCTGTCACAACTACAGAAAATCATTCTGAAAGAGAATAAATTATCTGGATTTTTTTTTGTCAAAGAAATGTAATTGTAATCATTATTTATTTTTGATTAATTATAGCTAGATTCAAATTGGAGCGGAGGGGTGGGGATGCTCATCATCCCCTACCTCCCTCTCCCTGTATGGATGTGACCAAGATAATGCCAAATATGACAACCTCATCCTAACCAACCCAATTAACAAAGTGCGTCAAGGCTTTTATTCTTTGGGGGTATTTCTGCCTCTTGATTGAAAACGGGCCAAAATGGAATTAACAATTTTTATATACAAATATAAGCTCTTTTTGAAGATTCTAAAGCAATTAAAAAGTGGACAGTTGGAATTTTAATACATTCGGTGTGGAGTAGCCATTAATTTCGATTTGTCCAATCCAAGTCCGTTTTTGCAATACAGGATTATATTTGCGTACATTCGTGTATGTCACAAGTATAGGTAAGAAGAGGAAATACCCCAATTGGAGTAAGACTTCTAGATCCTTGTCTTCTGGCCACCCATATCTAACACGGAGTTTAATACGGGTTGTGCAGATTATCGTTTTGAGTGCCGTGTTCAACACGGGCGAATGTCTTCTCAGGACCAGTGTCCAACCATGCTAATCTAGCGCGTTACAATTTTGAGGAATCCTTGCCCAACACGCTTGGAACATATAAGAAGATTAAATAAAAAAAAACAAGTTTTTTTAACTGAAAGTAAGGACCGACATTAAAACTTAAAACGAACAGAAATTATTCCGTATATTCAAGGGGCTGTCTCCTCCTCTATGCCTTGCTCTTTACGCTGAAGTTTTTTATTGTTTAAAAAAATTGAGTTGCGAGAAAGTCAAACTTTAGCGTAAAGAGCAAGGCGTTGAGGAGGGGACAGCCCCTTTCATATACGGAATAATTTTTGTTCGTTTTAAGTTTTAATGTCGCTCCTTACTTTCAGTTAAAAAAACTTGTTTTTTTTATTTAATTTTTGAATGGTTTTGAATAAATGCAGGTTTTGATCTTTGCTCACAGTGCATGAATAATTAAAACAAAATTTTCATATTAATTTACTTTTATTTGGTTAAATGGCTTTCTCGAAACTTGTTTCATTTTATTTACGAACGTTTTTATTTGTAATAAATACACGTAACTTACAAATTAATTTACGTAACGAACTTCTATATTCGTATATTTTAAATACGTATATTAGGGGGTTTGCCCCCTAGTCAATACCTTGCTCCTTAAGCGAAAGTTCGAATTTTGTTCCAATTCTTTAAAACTGACCGCTTAATCACAAAGGCCGTTAATTAGAATAAATAGCTCTTATGAAAGTACTAAAAAATCTCTGGCTTAAAGAGCGAGGTAGCGACTAGGGGGTGAACCCAATCATGTATGTAATATTTTCTGTTCGTTTGAAGTTTTGGTGTTGCTGCTGTTGCAGTTCAAAAGCTTGTTTTTTATATTTAATTTCTAATCTTTTTTAAGTAATTCTGGACAGTCCGGCGTCCCCTTCATAGCAATGTCCCTTCCCCCAAGAAAACTTCCTTCATGGAAAGATCCTCCCACATAAAAACCGACCCCCCCCCCCACTACCAGGAAAAATCTCTCCTGAAAACGTCTGTACTGTATACTTCCTAATAACCAATACTATATGTTAACATTGGGTAAAGTTCATAACTTTCAGCCCTCCTCCCGGGAATTTCGGGGGATTAAGTCATCATAAAAGACATACTTATAATATTTTCGAACATGCTGAACAAAACGGCTATCTCAAAAATTTGATCAGGTGACTTTGGGAAAAAATGAGCGTGGGAAGGGACCTAGCGGCCCTCAATTTTTTTGGTCACTTAAAAAGGACACTAGAACTTTGAATACCCGTCGGACGTAGTCCTCTTACAGTATTCTAGGATAACTGGGTCGATACGCACACCCCTGGGGAAAAAAACCAAAAGAACACGCACCTGTGATCTTTCTTCTGGCAAAAAAAATGCAAAATACCACATTTTAGTAGATGAGAGCTTGAAATCTCTACAGTAGGGTTCTCTGATACGCGGAATATGATGGTGTGATTTTCATTCAGGTGCTATAACTTTTAGGGGGTCTTTCCCCCTTTTTTCGAAAATCAGCCAAATTTCCTCAGGCGTTCAACTTTTGATGAGTAGGATTAAACTTGATGAAACTTATATATTTGAAATCAGCATTAAAATCCGATTCTTTTGATGTATCTATTTGTATCAAAATACCGTTTTCTAGAGTTTCGGTTACCATTGAGCCAGGTCCCAATAACCAATACTATAAGTTAACATTGGGTAAAGTTCATAACTTTCAGCCCTCCTCCTGGGGGCTTCGAGGGATTAAGTCATCCTAAAATACATAGCTATAATATTTTTGAACATGCTGAACAAAATGGGTATCTCAAAATTTTGATCGGCTGACTTTGGGAAAAAAATGAGCGTGGGAGGGGGCCTAGTTGCCCTCCATTTTTTTGGTCACTTAAAAAGGGCCCTAGAACTTTTAATTTCCGTTCCAATGAGCCCTCCCATGATATTCTAGGACCACTGGGTCGATACGATCACCCCTGGTGGGAAAAAAACAAAAAAAACAAATAAACACGCATCTGTGATCTTTCTTCTGGCAAAAAATAGAAAATTCCACATTTTTGTAGATAGGAGCTTGAAACCTCTACAGTAGGGTTCTCTGATACGCTGAATATGATGGTGTGATTTTCATTAAGGTTCTATAACTTTTAGGGGGTCATTCCCACTTTTTTTGAAAATCAGCCGAATTTTCTCAGTCGCGTAACTTTTGATAGGCAAGATTAAACTTGACGAAACTTATATATTTGAAATCAGAATTAAAATCTGATTCTTTTGATGTATCTATTGGTATCAAAATTCCGTTTTTTAGAGTTTCGGTTACCATTGAGCCGGGTCGCTCCTTACTTACAGTTCGTTACCACGAACTGTTTGAATACCCTTGAAAGTTTTGGTGGGTTGAACACGGTGAACCTGAAAATGATTTTTGTCGAACCCGCTCAAAAAACGCTTCAAACCCGGTACCCCAAAAAATAACTTAGGCTTCACTAAAGTGAAAATGACACTTACGTGGTAACCTAGTAGAAGGGGGCCGATGCACGATATCCCTTTTTTTTAGGTAATTCTAATCAGCTTTTGTTTAATCTTCACTTCCTATTCTCATTTTGAACTTTCTACTTTATATCTATTAGAATCTGAAAATACGATAATTTTGTCATCATACTCTTTAAAGCATTTAAACTTGCGTTTCAAATATTGTCTTATCCTATCTGTTTTTTTTCTCTCAGCTATTGAAAGATTTGGAAACTGTCCTAGATTTTTTGTTTTTATCTTTGGTCAGAAAGTCTTATTTTGTAAGAACCACTTCTTTACTTCAAAGGAAAGGATAGAAATCCCTCAAAGTCATGCATGGAAAATAGGGTGTTGAATCGACCTTTCAGTTACCATGTCTTCTTTGCTGGGACATGTAACAAGTTTGTTGTCTAACCTTGCGGTGACGGGATTCGACTTTAGGGCGCCGTATTGCCAAGGATAGCATCAATTTACTGTGCTACTACGGGGTATTTTACTATAGAGCTTATGCTATAAATCTGAAAAAAAAAGTTTCCATTTAAGACACGAAAAAAGGATTGCGATCGTTTTGATAGTCATTCACACAGACTCCCCAGGAGGTTCTCTGTATCTTAATATTAAACAATTTTTTTTTTTCAGTTGCCAAAAAATAAGCAAGAAAAAAAGGGTTAATCTTTTTTCTTTCATTACGTAGTTTGTTTTAAGATTATTTATGCTTCTATCCACTTCTAATCCACGTATCTTCTGATGAGTGAGAACTATTTTGCGGGGCAAAATATACAGAAGCAACAATAAAAAAAAATAATAAAATAATAATAATAGTAAAATATAATATAAAAATAATAAGTTTCTTCACACTTAAATCTACCCCACACTATATTCTCTGATTGGCTGGCGAGTTTTTCGCGGAAGAAAATCCCACCTGGCTAAAAAACACAATCACACTACTATAATACCGATTGCTCTTAGAAACTTTTCTATTCAATACAAAGAAGGGTAATATTTTACAAAGGGGCAATATTTACAAAGGGGCAATATTTACAAAGGGGCAATATTTTAAGGAGGGGGAGTGTATTAGTAATTAGATAACTGAAAATATTTGGAATACTCAAAGTTGTACTTGTATGATTATTTATACTTGTGTCAAGGGGACAAAATAGAAGGATGTTTAAGCAATGGAGAGTGGCTATTTATCACTGCTTCCCCTCTTTATTCTAGTCATCTGTCCGGACTTCACGGATCATTACAACCTGTGATGGGAATGCTGTCTACGATCTCGATCTTATGGATTCAGATCCGTTGCTCAATTCTCTTCAGATGTGGGACTTTCCTATTTTTAGCCTATTGGAAAAAACAGGGGATCTCCTTCTTTCTTCGGTGAGTAACTACTTTTTTTCTTTCTTTTTACTTTTTTTTTTTTTTATTTAACTTTCCTCCCCCCAAAAAACAACTATATTTATACAGGCTATATTTCACCACATTTCGATGGCAATTAAACAGAAAAAAAACAATAAATCCGTTGAGAACAGGTTTGGTTTTCTTATCTGATGACCAACGGGTTGTCGAGTCAGATAGCCCTTTCACTCGAATATCAAAGTAAATATAACTTTGCCTTATTTGTTACCAGTATAACTATTAAATACGCAACCCCAAACACCAGTTGGCCTACCCACAGATGGAGTCCTATGCCCTTATCATTCAGTTTCCATTAACACAAGAGCTATGGATTAAGAACCCTTTGTCTAGATATTATTTGAAAGATCGACAGAACAACCTTTTTTTCAAGAAGTTGAATATTGAGACACTGAAATTCGGACCGGCCATTTAGGGCCTTTGTGTAGTATTGATTAATTCCATAGCACCAGACTTATTGATTGCATGTAGGTGTAAGACGCAAATTAGCACGTGGTAAGTTGCTTCGGCGTACCTTTCCAGGCAAGTATCCATAAGTTTTCAACTAGATATTCCCGGAGATCCCTCACAAGTGACAATTTGGACTCTCTGAATTGCAAAATGATGCGATTAAAGTAAAACCTAGCATTCATGCAGAATGCTAGAAAGGGTAGAAAGTGTACATCCAGGATTTCTGTTTGGGGGATGGAGGGTTGGGAATTACAATAAAAAGCTTTAAAAAACGCATCAAAAATTTGTTTATATAATAATTTTTGTAATGTTTCTGTGTGTCGGACAAAAAAATTTTAGGGGAGGGGTGTCACATCCCGTGTGACCCTGTTTAAAAACAGCTAGGACCATACTACCAAAAACTGAAGACTCAACAAGAGCAACAGTTAAACTGCAAAATAAACAGTAAAACAAGTCTGAAACAGCACTGCCATCTGTTATCCCACAGTCAAATTGTATGTAGAGTTTTTCATTATTTAATTTTTTGTCTTTTTTATTTACTACTTCCTTTTTTCAGGATATTAAGATTGTTTTATAAAATTTGAGTTTCTAGCTTGAGTATTCTGATGGCTTAATCAAGGAGAAGAAAAATGAAGACATACATTCGACTTTACGGTTTCGGGGGTCGTTTAATGAGAAACCAATCTCAGGTTCAAATCCCGATCTGAACAATCAAAATTAATAAGGGTTTTTAATAAATAATACAAGAAAATTTATTAACAACAGCATCACGCTCCCTATTGACTGGGATATTCTCTTCGTAAATTTTTTAAAGTTACAAATCGTTGTGGCTATCTTCTTTCAATTTTTTGGCTGTAATCTTCCGGGTCCCTATATTCAATTCTGAAATATTACTGCAATTGCTGTGTTTTTTTAGTGTTCAAGACAACAAAAAGCTTTATTTGTAAATATATTTTAAGTGTATCAAATATACCCCTATCCTATGGTGGCCAGCGTATAGAGTTTTATTATTCCTGGTTGTGTCGCGCTATAAGCCACATCTCGTATGGTCATTTTCAGCTTCTAAACCAGAGGTGAGCAATCCGCAGGCTGTATGTGGTCCGCCTTGAAATTTGTTTCGATCTGAGAGATTCATCCTACTTTTACAAAATGCAATGGCAAGAGTAGCGAAACGGAATGTATTAAAAATACAAATTATTTTCGAATCTTTACAGTAAAAAAACTATATATACATAAAAAATTAAATTTGATCTTAAACACATTTTTGAAACATCAGAATTAAAAATAAGTTTTTGTAATAATTACATGACAATAAAGAAATCCTTTATTTTGAGAAATCTGGCACAAAAATTTGTAAATGTCTTTGATTCAACTTATACCTCTGAATTGTTTTTGTTCGGAATTGGATTTTACCAAAGACAAAACACGCTTAAACATAACGTACGCTAACCTACAACACCAGTGACGATTTAGAAACACCCAAATTGAGATGGAATTGGGAAAAACAAATTGCAAGACTGGAAAAACGTATAGCGTGCTAGTGAAATAAATATTTTTGATGATTATAAATTGCTAGTAATTATAAAATACTAGTTGAATAAATTATTAATAGTAACTAATTATGTTTCAATTTCTTGCCACAAATAATGTCTATGGTGGGTCTAAATCTGATATGGGGCTATATATTTTTGTATGAGGCTCAAGGAGTTATTGTGCATTTCCAGAATTTACCAAAAAATTAATTAGGCTGGCCACCCCTGATCTAAACTGGGGGATCAGGAGGTAATGAAATATGGTTAGAAACATTTGCCAACCTCCCTTGTTTAACTCAGGCCACCTCCATCGTCTTTTTAAGAGTAGGATTATATATTAGTAGGATTGTAAGGATTGTAAGTAGGATTGTAAACTTCTGAGAAGAATAAAGGTTGTTAGTCTGTTGTTGGGAGGTTCCTCTATTAGAGTGATTAAAAAAAAAAAAAAAAGTTTTTTCAACTGAAAGCAAGGAGCAACAATAAAACTGGAAACGAACAGAAATTATTACGTATGTGAGAGGGCTCATCCCCTGGTCAATACCGCACTCTTCACACTAAAGTTTGAATTTTGTTCCAATCACAAAGACCGTTTAATTAGAATAGATAGCTCTTTTGAAAGTACTAAACAAACTTTAGCATAAAGAGCGAGGTACTGACTAAGTTTTTTTTTTAAGTTGAACTCTGTCAAACTAAACTTTTAAAATTCTAAAAAAAATTATTTTATCTTTTCGTTACATTTTAATTATTAGGATCGACTATCCATAAACATACGGTAATGGTATATAAGGCGGGAACAACTGCGAAGATCGTTGCACCGTCACTTTCTTTGAAACGAAGAAGAATCCTTATCAATAGAACCAAAAATCTCAGTTAGTGAATGTTACAAGCCCAGAAACGTGACAAGCTAATGACAATTTTGTGTGCTTTTTATTTTATTTTATCTTTTTATCTTCGTAGTTTTTGTGTTTGCGAAAGACGAGTGTCGATTAAAACTTAAATAATTGAGAAAATTCGGCTTTTTTGTGTTCTCTTTTTCGGCAAAGTTTGTTCTATATTATTCTATTTTCTTCTTCTTATATTTTAATAGAAGTACAAAGAAGAGAATCCTCTGAATTTTCTTCAACAATATCACTAGATGCTCATTACGGTGCTAGGTAATGCTAAATGTGGCTTTACCTGTGAATGGCTTGAAGCTGCTAATCTAACCGTTAAGTCGTGTCAGCTGGTATTGAAATTGGCTCTTGTCTTTTTTGCTTGAATGTCTGGTATTTTTAATCTTTTGTAACTTTTTATAACCTGGCTCAAGTTTAGATTTATGTGCGAAAGCGAACTTTTTTTTCTCTTGCGTAGATTGTTAATTTGCCAAGGTGAGAGAGGAAGAGTTTCTAACGGTGTAGTTTCTAAATTAGTGACCTCGTGTTGATTTTCCCCTGTAAATTTCGGCTGAGTGTTCTTGATGTCTATTAATTGGTCCATCTTTCCCAGAACAAGATCTCTTGAAAACAGTTTCAAAAATCATTTTCAAACTGTAATTAACAATGAATAGCTTTACAAGAACAAGTAATATTTTTATCGTATTTAGTCATTAGCTCTTGAATAGAAAAAAGACTAAAACAGTTGGATGTATAAAATAAAAACGTTATAGACGTGTATATTTAATTGGTTTGTTAAGAGAAGTGGAGCTGTACCCTTTCTCTTTTTGTGGGTGCATTTGTCTTCAACTATGCGTTTAGCATAGTTGGCTAAGCGGAAGTGCGCTGAGTTGAGAATTCTTTGTCCCAAGGGGGATGGGTTCGATCCCTGGCGTGGTCAGTTATTTGGTTTGTGACGGGGGTCAGTGATGTGACTCTATAAGTTTAGCCAGAGTCAACCCATTTCTAAATGGGTACCAGGAGAAATCTGGGGAATGTAAGCAGGAACGGTGTGCGAAAGCACAGGATGGCTGGCCCCCAGCCCCCTTTGCTCTCCCTGGCTGAAGGGTCACGAAACGGAGCTCTGCACCTCCGGTTTGGACCTTAAGGGTCCAGTGCCGTCATACTTACTTACTTACTTACTTTTTTACTTACTTCTTATGCGTTTAGCAGTCTGAGACGCATACGCTGATTAATACCTTTCTTTATTCATGTCCTCTGCTTCTGCTTTAAAGACCATTTGGTGTTTTTAATCATTTGGGTATATTTCCATGAATCTCTATCACAAGCTATCTCTCATGGAGGGTATTCTATGGATATATTATAATATTATAAGCCCATATTATAAGCACTTGGTATATTATAAGCACACGTACAATCCGTTTAAGGTATTAATTGAGGAGGAAATTTTCGAGAAAAAGACTTAATAAAATTAAAGGAGCAACATCAAAACCTACCCATTTATGAGATACTGTTTCGGCTGAACAATTATTTTGTGATTTTTTCTTGTGCATCTGGAGATATTTGCCCCGTAGACCTACGGTTGTAAGTTTCAAACCGATCATGGTAACGGTTGTAAGTTTCAAACCGATCATGGTAACGGTTGTAAGTTTCAAACCGATCATGGTAAAAAAAAGGTTTTTATCCATTGTCAAGCCCTATAATACTTTACCCGGCCCACAGTTTATAGAAATTGTTATATAAATATAAGATTATATAAACTGTGACTCGGCCCAACAAAATGTCTGGTCTCCCGTGCCGACGAAACGATTTCAAATAGTTTCAAGCTGATAGAAAGATATCTCTTTTTGGCATGTTTCAGGGCATTTTCACTAAAAATTTATTTCAATATAAGGGACTGCGTAGCCCAAGCGCTTACAGATGCAATTTCAAGCTCACAAAAAGATGAGAAAAGCGGGGTTTGTTGATAAATCTTTGTAAAGTTAACTCAAAAATGTTCAAAACTTTGAAAAATCACCGTAAAGTAGAAATTCCGGGGAAAATTTTTCGGTAAATTCCGTGAAAAATTGGTAGAAGTGAAAACATTTTCTACGTACTCCTCCTTCTTAATACACCATTTGGATCTTTCAATCTAATAATACTATAACTCTAATCCCTTCAATCTAATCTTATAAACTCTTCTCACCTAATTCAAGGACGTCCTGCTTTAGTTTGGTCAGAAGCATGATTCCGAAAAAAGTTCATTTTTTGGCCGTTGTTTGATATTCAGTCACCTAATTGAGTGCCTAATAATAATTCCCCTTAGGGAATCCTTATACCTTCCTGACAAATATTTTCGGAATATTTCTCTTAGCTTTCGATGCACCCACGTTTCAGAACCCCAATTATCAATTGTTGTTACCGCGGTTTTATCTTCGTGCTCTTCCAAAATCTCCTCGACAGCAAAAAATTACTATATGCCTGGGTTGTTCTAATTTTGCATTTTCATTGCATCCTTCCTCCTTATTTAAATCCAAGTAACGTTTACATTTTCATTGCATCTATCTTCTTTATGCAAGCCAAATAAAATTTTCATCCTTGAAATCAAAGGGCTGATTTGGTACCTTTCAGAGGCAACGCTATTGGCAACGGCTCCAATGTTTTATTATTATTTTCCAGAGGTACTTCATATAGAAGGGATGATCATATTAACTTCGGAGGGGCTCTTTCGATTGGAAATTGGAAGTTTTAGTGCCCTTTTAAGAGTCAAAAGTGATCGTAGGGCAACTAGTCCCCCTCCCCCAAATGTATCTGATAAAAATTTTGAGATAGCCATTTTGTTCAAAATAGTTCAAAGGTCAGATAACGAAAACTTAGGTGTCGACACAACCCCCCAGGGCCCGGGGGCACGCGTTGTAAGTTATGCCCTAGGGGCCTATATAATTCCTAAGGAAGGGATGCTCGTATAAACTTCAGAGAGGGCTCATTTGATTGGAAATTGTAAGTTCTAGTTCGCTTTTTAAGAGTTAAAAGTAATCAGAGGGCAGGTAGTCCCCCCGCACGCCTTTTTTCCCCAAATATATTTGTTAAAAAATTTTAAATAGCCATTTTGTTTTTAATAGTTCAAAGGTCAGATAACAGACACTCCGGTATCGACACAACCCCGTAGGACCCGGGAGCAGGCGTTGTAAGTTGGGTCCTCGGGGAGTATATGGTTCTTATGAAAAATACGCTTGTAGAAACTTCAGAGAGGGCTCATTCGAACGGAAATTGAAAGTTCTAGTTCGCTTTTTAAAAGTAAAAAGAGATCGAAGGGCAACTAGCCCACCTCCCCCACGCCTTATTTTCTCCAAATACATCCGATACAAATTTTGAGATAGCCATTTTGTTAAAAATAGTTTAATGGTCCGACAATAAAAACCTCGGTGTAGACACAACCCTCCAGGGCCCTGGGACAGGCGTTGTAAGTTATGCGCTCGGGTGTATATAGCCTATGGTTCTTAATAAAGGGGTGCTCGTTTAAACTTCAGAGAGGGGTCATTTGATTGAAAATTGAAAGTTCTAGTTCAGTTTTTAAGAGTCAAAAGAGATCTGAGGGAAACTAGCCCTCTCCCCCCAACGCCCTTTTTCGCCCAAATGCATTAGATAAAAATTTTGAGATATCCATTTCGTTAAAAATAGTTCCAAGGTCAGGTAACAAACACTCCGGTGTCGACACAACCCCCCAGGGCCCAGGACAGGCACTTTAAGTTATGCCCTGGGGGTATATATGTTTCTTATGGGAAAGATACTCGTATAAACTTCAGTTAGGGCTCATTTTGTTGGAAATTGAAAGTTTTAGTTCAATTTTTAAGAGTAAAAAGAGATCCGAGGACAACTAGCACCCCTCCCCCCACGCCCTTTTTTCCCCAAACCCATCCGATACAAATTTTGAGATAGCCATTTTTTTTAAAAATAGTTCAAACATAAGAAAAAAACGGCAGGGTCGACAGAACCCCCCAGAGTCTGGGAGCAAGTATTTTAAGTTATGTCCGGTGGACGTATAAGGTTCTTATGTAAGGGGTGGTCGTATAACTTCGAAGATGGCTCATTCGATTGGAAATTGAAAGTTTTAGTTATATTTTTATGATTCAAAAGTGAACGGAGGACATATCTCCCCCCCCCCCCACACAGCCTCTTTTCCCCAGATGCATCCAATGAAAATTTCAAGATAGCCATTTTGCTTGAAATAGTCCAACGATCAGATAACAACACTTTGTTGTCAACATACCCCTCCCCCTCGGAGCCCGGGGAAGGGTTGTAACTTATGCTGCGGGGACATATATGGTTTTTTGGAAGAGGTGGTCGCATAAGCTTTGGAGAACACTCAAATGATTAGAAATTTAAAGTTCTAATTCCCATTTTAAGAGTCAAAAGCGATTCGATGGCTAATAATCCCCGCCTCACATCCATGTTTTCCCCAAATGCATCCAATTGAATTTTTTATATAGCCATTTTATTCGAAATAGACCAAAGACAATATAACAAAAACTCCAGAGATAAAAAGCCCCCCGGAATCCGATTAGAACGCGTTAGACCGCGGTCGTCTTCAGGGAGTAGGGTTGATGTACTTCTGATGAAAGGTGTCTTCACTATAAACATGATTATGGCTACTGTCCGTTTCCCTAACGGTAAAAGTATCATTATCGTGCTTAAATAACCAATTCTCTTACTTAGAATTACCATTCTCTTACTTAAGTGGCTACAAAGTTCTGTAAAATTAGTTTATCGTTTTTTTATTATAGTACATGGGAGATCAGAATACAAAGAGATGTGTAAAATGGATTAAGGATTTGTTTTTAGACCGAAGTCAATTTCAGGGAGTAGGGGTTATGTACTTCTACTGAATGGTGTCTTCACTACAAACAAGAGTATGGTTACTACCCGTTTCTCTAAAGGTAAAAGTATAAGGTTCGACTGCGTATTTGGCGCTTGACTTACTACTACATTGAAAATAAATGAAAATTGCAGTGAAACCAGACCAGGATTTACCAATCGGTCTGCTAGGCCCTGCGGCTTTCACTACTCCCGATGTTTTAGAGATTTTCTCGAAAATCTTGCTAAGACTAAGTGGCAAAAATGCTTGGGCCTACAAGCGTCAAAGCTCTAAATCCGGCCCTGGGTGAAACAAAATCTTGAGATGGTGAACTTTCAGCAATTAATATCATTATATACCAAATATTCAGTTTAATTTTATTAGTTATTGCCAAAACTTTTAATTTATTTTGAAATAAAAGATTATTTGAAATACGGAATTTCGAAAAACTTGAAACTTTGGTAATCAAAAGCAAAAAAACAGAAATTAGTTTGAAAAAACTTTTCGAAAAAGGAGTTTCTAAATAAAAGTAAAGGCCATATTAAACTTAAGATCAGAAGAAATAGAAACCTACAATAGATCAAACTTGAAACGAGCAGAAATTACTATTAAAGAATAAATAAAACTCAAACGAACAGAAATAAAAATTAACAATCATAGCGAAAAAACGTATAACAGGTACTAATGTAAATATTTTGCTATTGAAGCATAAATGAAACCCAAAACGAACAGAAATCAAATAAACAATCATAGCAAACAAACATACAATAGGTATTAATATAATTGAGCAAATAAATCTTAAAACAAATGAAACATAAATTGAATATGCAAAACAAACTTGAAACGAACAAAAATCTCTACAAACAAGAGTTTGGGTTTTGCCTCCTTCTCTGACTGCAAAATTCTAAAACGTACTGCGTCTTTGGCGCTTTACTGAAAACTCTGTGTCTTCTAAAATTCTAAAACCTACTGCATCATTGGTACTTTACTGAAACCGAGCTATATTACAAATATTTTTTTTTTACTTATTACAACATTGAAAATAAACATAAAGATTACAGTAAAATTAAATTTTGATTTGATGAGCTTTCAGCAATTAATATCATTATATAGAAAATATTCAGTTCAATTTTGTTTGTTCTTTCCAAGACTGTTCAAGACAAATATAGCTTCACTATAAACAAGAGTTTGGATACTGCCCCCTTCCCTAACTGTTAAATTCTAAAGCCTGCTACAATAATGATACCTCACAAAAAACTAGTTATGTCGCAAATATTTTCTTTTCCAGTTATTGCAGCATTGAAAATGAAAATAAAATTACAGTGAAATAAAATCTTGAAATGATGGTCATTCAACAATTAAGAGCATTAAATATCAAACATTCTGATTGATTTTATTTGTCCTTTTCAAGACTGTTCAAAACACATATAGTTTTCAGTAAAGCGCCAGTGACGCAGTAGGTTTTAGAATTTTGCAGTGAGAGAAGGAGGCGAAACCCAAACTCTTGTTTGTAGAGATTTCTGTTCGTTTCAAGCTTGATTTGCATGTTCAATTTAAATTTCACTCGTTTTAAGATTTATTTACTCATTTATATTAGTACCTTTTGCATATTTTTTTACTATAATGTTTGTTTACTATGTTTATTTAATTTTTATTCGTTTTGTGTTTCATTTATGTTTCAATAGCAAAATATTTTTGTTCGTTTTAAACTTGATTTGGATATTCAACTTAAGCATTACACGTTTTAAGATTTATTTATTCATTTATGTTAGTACCTGTTTATTGGAGTGTAAGTACGGGTGTCGCCACTTATTGATGCAAAAATGGCACAAAAAGGTTGCTATGCCACTTACTCAAAGGGGAGAACCCCTTGTCGGCCCAAATATTAGTGAGATTCCCGCTCTTACCCCAACGGTTCTGCAAATATCGGGTTTGGTACTAACCTATTTACAGTATACCCTGTCCCAGGGTATGATAACGAGATCGACTGGTCAAATGGCCACTTTCTAAAGCCAAATGCACCCGCCTTGGGTTACGGCTAGAAAATCTCTTAACTCTCTTCTTGGAGGTAACAAACCTCCCTGTCAATATAATAATGATGGTACCTCGTAGTTCTATTCCTACCCTGCCTGGGTTACGGAAAATAGTACACAGTTTGTAGAGAATACCTTACTTGTATTCTTCCAAAAAGGGTCACATATAACAACCGAAATATCCTTCCCCAAACGGGGTCAAAACGCAGACTAGCACACAATAATATTTTACACACCACTGTTCATATGGGTGGACCTCCGCTTGGCCCAGCCAATCAGCCACATCCCCATTCAAACCCAATTCTAACTCTTAGATTTATCTTTCAATGACTCCCAAACCAGGAAGTACAAAAATAAAACTTGGTTCAAAGCTTACCTATTGCAAAACCACTATCGCTTAGTAACGGGAATTTAACCTGTCTTTTGAAATTATACTATAAGCAAATGTAATTAAGAAAAGGAAAACAGGTCATTTATCTGAAAGGAAAAGAAACAGGGGTGGAACCCCAACACTGTTCTATGTCTTTTCCCTAGGATTGTTTATTTAATTTCTCTTCATCTTCGATTTGATCTATTCTTTAATAGTAATTTCTGGTCGTTTTGAGTTTAAATTATTGTAGGTTTATATTTCTTCTGATCTTAATTTTAATATTTCATTTACCTTTCTTTAGAAAACTACTTTTTCGGAGAGTTTTTTTTTTCAACTAATTCTTGAAATGAACTAGCGTACTCTTAAGGCTCATCTTAGGGTTTTTAAGCCATCCGGTATATTTCCAGAAGTGTGCCTCGTATATGATGTAGAACCTGGTGCTGATAAAAAAAAGAGAAAAAAGCATGTTGCTCTGTCTCTATCTCTAAGACTACCTGACATAATTATCTATACCACGCAGTAACAGGAAACTACATTGTTCAGCTACGCACTGTAGTTCTTGCATATTTTCTCCTTTTCAAATTGCAAAAAAAAGTGTTTTTACGAAAGGTTTAAAACCCTATTTCTTATGCAAGAAAACTATCCAACTGTCTTTTGGTTTTAAGCACTTTTATCCCAGGGGGCTTGAAATTGACCCTCATGTATACACCTGTATGAACCGTGAAAATTACTTTACCTGGGCTGTTATTTTTCATTTCGCTTGAGAAATTAGTTCAATTGATTGAATTAATAAACGTCGAGTAAATCATCGACGAAGCACTATTTTCCCTCAAATAAAACTATAAAATTACTCTCTTAGGTTTTGGGCGCCTTTTCTCTGTTTCTAGGGGGTATGGGGCAGAGTTCCGTTGTTTATAAAATTAATAGTATTATTATTTCTTTTGGCTTGATAAATTAGTGCAAATGAAAATCATACTAGATAAATTATCGATAATGACCAAAAAGCTGACAATAAATTGAACTGAAAAGCATCCTAGATTCGTTTCTAGCTTCGCAATCTTTCTTTTTCGTATAGTTCCGCTACATCAGAATCCTATTTTACAAATCCTGCAGTTTTAGATTGTTGCCACTTAGGTAAGAGTATTTGCTCATAAGTCTTATTGGATATTTTGCAATCCTGTGAAACAGATTTCAACAAGTTCTGTTTGGAAATGGCTTTACTTATTGCTTTTAGTGAAGATCTAATTCTGGGTTAAACTTGAGGAAGAGGTGCTACGAAAAAATCATTGAACTTGCTTAGGCTGTGGAAATTAGGTTAAAGCATAATAATAATAGTAATAATAATGATAAAAATTCAATACTAATCTTCTGTGGTGATCACACAGTGAAGTTGGGCATAGCAAACTTAAATTATTTCATGTATAATAAATGGCTATACATGGACACTTTTTAGAAAACCCGTTTATAGGATACCCGTTTATAGGAAACCCGTCTATTTCTATATACAAATCACAGTTCATATAATTATCCAGTAAGCTTATCGCAGATCATTTCTGGTCTTTGTTCTCGGTGCGAAAAAAAAGCTCCTCCCACTTCTTTCTGCATTAGCGTGTTAGTGTGTTGACTCAATGAGAAATGGTTACAACGTGCATTATTCGTAATTGCGAAAGCAGAAAAAAACTTGGTGAGCCAGCCAAGTGGTTTGCAAGTGTCCCATCTCATAGGTATGACTTAATTTATATACAAATTATGACTTAATCTATTATTTACATACAAGTGGACTCAAATGATTGGCCTATGTAGGATTTTGTAAAAGAGGAGGCGGGGGGTTGATGAAATTTATGAAAATAAGGAATTTTTTCTTCTTCTAATAACTGGTGGAATAGGTGTGATGGTTTCAGGGGCGGATCCAGGATTTTTTTTAGGTGAGGGGGGCGCAAAGTAGGTTGATCCGACAAACTTACGTTAGGAGCAAGTTTAATTAATGCAAACTTGCGTTAATTAGGTAAATTACACTACTTTAGACTACTTTACGGGGGTAACCCTCGCCCCCCTCCTCTGGATCCGCAACTGGATAGTTTATCATTTTTTTTTCACGTCGTGAAATTTTTTTTTCACAGCCTACTATATATACATTAATATAAATTTATATGCAGTGTTACCGCCATACCAATTATTCTCCTTTCCTTTTTTATTCTTTAATAATAATTTCTGGTCGTTTTGAGTTTGAGTTATTGTAGGCTTCTATTTCTACTGATCTTAAGTTTAATATGGCCTTTACTTTTCTTTAAAAAAAAACTTTCTTTTCGTAAAGTTTTCGTAGTATATATATATATATATATATATATATATATATATATATATATATATATATATATATATATATATATATATATATATATATATATATATATATATATATATATATATATATATATATATATATATATATATATATATATATATATATATATATATATATATATATATATATATATATATATATATATATATATATATATATATATATATATATATATATATATATATATATATATATATATATATATATATATATATATATATATATATATATATATATATATATATACATATATATATATATATATATATATATATATATATATATATATATATATATATATATATATATATATATATATATATATATATATATATATATATATATATATATATATATATATATATATATATATATACATATATATTTATATCGGCGCGTAAAAACCGCTCCTCTCATTTGATCTGCCATCAGCGGTCCAATTACCCTGGAACACGTAATTTGGCAGAAACTTTCTCAAAATGCCTTTGAAACCAACTTGAGACTTCGAAACCTATTTTTAATTCCTAAAAACATCTAATAATAACATTACACTACTAACTACCGATTTTCATGCATGTATTGGAATAAATTAATTTAAAATTAGTTTCTTCAAAATTAGTATTCCAACGTTGAAGCCAAGTTTCGCGTCCAAGAGAAATCTGACTTGTCTACCCGTGAAAAGATCTGAAATCGCTTATGTTTCTATCTGCAAAAACGTTCTCCGGAGCACTCGCACCCCGGTCCGGGTTTTTATAATGGGTGAGATAGGGAATGATCATACTGGATAATTATATGAACTGTGATACAAATACACTAAAGGTGCACACCTAGCTCATTCACAATGATGTTCTACTAACACCGAAATTGAGCTCGTTCCGAAACCCGCTATTAGCTGATGCTAGTGATCAGGTTTTACCATTCAAAATGAACAATTTAAATACTGATGTGAACTAATACCTTAATTAGTCCATATAATTGTTTTTTTGGTACAATTGCATTAAACGTACTCTTTTATATACTGTGTATGGAACGTCAAACTGGAGATGCAACAGATACCTAGACAGATACCCGCCAGACTGGTTATTTCAAGGCACCGCTATTAAGAATTAGAATGCAAAGAGTAGTTTTCATTGCGTTTACGATATTTAAACTTTTGTTTTTTGGGGTTTAGGGGGGGGGAGGTGCCTAGGTTAGGTTACGTATTTAATATATGGTATGCCTCACCCTCACCACTCTAATGTGCAATTATATAGCCCAAATTTGTTTCTAAACTATTATATGTTTATACTATTTTATTTTATTTCATTAACATTAACCAGACTTGACTTCTTTAGCAGTATACAAAAGAGTACGTTTAATGCATCAGGACTGTTTTTTTCTTAGATCTTGTATAGTCCTTGTTTCTCTTGCCGTAAAAATGTTGTTGGGCTCTGAAGAACTCCAGCAGCTACTCCAAATATGTTAATTCTTTTTTATTATGCTTCGTCATCTATTGCTTATTTTTCGTTTGCAGTTTTTTTCTCTATCTGGATAAGACTTGGGTATTAACCAATCAGAAACTTCTATAAAAATCCTTATGGTGTAAGCTTTTACTACTCCTTTCTGGCATGGTTGTCACACTTAACAAAATTTTACTAGATTTAGTAAAAACGGACCTGAGTTAGTAAACTTAGTAAATCGAGGCCAAATTTAGTAAACCTTTGAAAAATGTTTAAATTTAGTAAGTATTTTAGTAAATTTACCAGAAATATGAAAAAAAATATGTCAAATTATTTTTGTACCAAGTTTCAATTCTGTCAACAAAATTTGAACATTTTTCTCTGTCTGAAATGATATTTTTTATTTTCTGGCTTCAGTTTCAGTCCTTCCCACCTTAACACAATTTAAATACACCTTAAATAATTTTAATACACCTTAAATACAATTTTAGTACACCTTAAATACAATAATAGGTGTGTTCGGTGCTCAAGGGTGTAAAGTCAGTTTTTGCTCAAAAGTGGTGAAAAACAGAACAAAAAAGGATGTACAGCACCTTTTGAGGTGGTAATTCCTCACAGGGGATGAAAAATTGACCCATTAAGTGTTTTTTTCTAATGTGTAGACAGAAACCGCATACTATTGAGTCCTCCGAAATCTTTTGACTGGTTTTTCCTAATGTTTGTTTCCTCCCAATGTAGGTAAAACACACACTAGGCATGTTGTTGTGGTGTGCATGGAAAAATGATTCAAACATAATCAATCAAGCTAGCCTATAGTCCATGTGCCAATAGACAAAAGGATCCTTATTTTCAGGTTTTCTGTTGTCATGACACATGTGTCTTATGTAATCTGAAAGCAGTTTTCAGTCATATTGAACCTGCTGATTACACACCAAAAGATATTGAAAAACCTCTCTGCTATTTCACTGCTTTCTGCTGATAGTTTCCAAAAAGAGTCTGAAAATTAATCAAAATTCTGTAAACTAGTAGCTGAAACCGAACTTTGCCTTTTTGCATGGATTGCTTCGGAAGAAGTCCCGGTTAGGAAGAGTGAAACTTTGATTCCGTTAAGGAATGTATGCTTTCCTGACTCTTCAGTTACTAAAAAATTGCAAACTTTTCGAACTAAAATGACGGGGTGTATAAAGAATGTTCTGGGAGACTATGAGCTGGAGGAACTAACGAAGAACTCAGGAAAACGAATTCTCTCTGATCCTGGACGAATCAACCGACCGCTTAAGGCAAAAATGTTTAGTAGTGAATGTAAAGTACAAGAGGCACAATATTGTCTGGGAAGAATTCCTTCCTCTGCTAGAGGTTATAGATGCGACTTGGAGTAGACTGAAAGAGTTGATAGTGTCCTTCCTCAATGGCCATGACATTCCTCTTGAGAATATTATCGATATTGCCTATGAAAATTTTGTAATCAATATTGGAGACAGAAGAGGTCTTGGTGCATTATTCAAAGAACAGGTGCCTCACCTGTTTACCCTAGGCTGTTCTAGTCACTCCTTGGCACTCTGCACTTCTGACGCTTCAAGACTCTTACCTGAAAGTGCAGAAGACTTTATTATAAACCTAGTCAACTATATTGGTTTTAGTCCAAAACGGGTTAAGGAGTATGAACAGTTTCAAAAGCTGACAAATATTGGCAAACACAGGCTGCTATCCATCAGTGCAACATATTGATTGTCTCTTGAAGCAGTGGTTAACAAAATATTTGATGAACCATCCCTTCTGCAAAGCATTTCCATATTTTCTGTCTTTCACGCTGAAGAAGATCAATGTCCTTAATCTGGAGTTAAGAGCAGAAAAGTTTGCGTTTACAGTATTCTAAGTAGTACCAGAGGTGCATTTATCTCGCTATTGAAGTGCTTTGTGAAGCCCAGTGTTATAGAAAGGGCTGCATATGAGGAAGTTTTGAAATTCTCCCTGGAGGATCAGACATTGGAGGATCAGACACTCCAGAGTGTAATTCTTCCTCTTAGCAAATTGAACCTCGGGACAAACACCGGGTGTCATTTGTTATTGTCGGAAGCTGACGCCAACAATTCTAGCAGTCATGCGCATCTTCTGTTGAAGCTTGCACAATTCTGAAAAAACTGCAGGTCATATTATGTAGAATTCTGTAGGCAGGTCGCCAAGAAGTTCGACAGCGAAGATTAAACGCTCAAGAAGCATGAGTGCATCGATCCTACCATTGCTTTGAGCGGTTCAGTGAGAACGCTCGTACTACTCATGGTTTGATTTCCAAATTTGTTGGGAAATGCTGATAGGGAAATAGAGGGAAAAAGAGACATCCTTGATGTGCAGTGGTCAGAATTAGAGTCTAGGAAAGACTTCTGTGAAAGATAGACTTATCGACATAATTGAACCTGAAATGTTCTGAAAAATTTGCGTTCGGGGAAAGATGGTATGGGGGAACCGATCCTTGCAAATTTATGTTGCAGTCCTGATGTCTCCCCCATTCGTCTGCTGAATCAGAACCGCATTTCTCAGTTTTGTCAAACATGAAAACAAAGCTTCGGAATAGGCTAAAGGTGGAAACTGTTGCTGCGATGATGCAAACAAAACAAATGATGCGCAGAGAAAATGAAAATGGAGGAGTAGTGACTTGGTCGATACCAAGTCCACAGTTAGTGTCAAGAATCTCAAGGTGGAGACCAAGAGAACCTTCTTTGATTGTTTATGAGGAGGTTATAGATTATGTGGACATTGAGGAATAGTTCAGATTGTTTTTTTCCTCTGATCGTTCTTGGAGCACTTACAAAGTTAACAACCTTGTTGAAATACTGAATGTGGATGAAAGTTTGTCCAGGCATGCAACTGGATGGAAGGTTGTCGACCAATTTTCCATTCGAGGGTGGTTTGGCTACCAGAAAATAGTTACCACATTTACTACTTTGCCCCTGCTTACATTGCGTGCCTGGATGCGCGTATGTTATATCATCTGGGAGGTTGGAATTTTGTTCGTCTTCATGGAAGCTACTGGAAGGGACATGTCTTTCTCTTTTTTCTTAACTTGTATTTGAAGATTTTCATATGTTTGCAAAAGTTGATTTGTGATTTGATTTGTAATAAAGTTGATTTGTGATTTGATTTGTAATAAAGTTGATTTGTGAAAGATAATCATTTAATAAATAAAGTTCCTGTAAGGATGGCAATCTCTAGGTAGTAAAATAAATAGTTTTATGTCGATAGTTCATCATCAAAAAGAAGTGATCGGCTCAAAACAATGCTAGAATCATCTTAAGTTTTCTTTTGACGGTAGTTTCTTGTTCCCTGGGCGTAAATAACTACCAATAGCAGTAAACTGCAGTCTACTCAGACAGTAAATTACTGTGTAATCCTTTATTCTTTTTTATCCTTTATTCAAAGATTTTCATATGTTTACTAAAGTTGATTTGTTGATTTGTGATTTGATTTGTGGTAAAATTTGATTTGTGATTTGAGAAGATAATCATTTGAATAAAAAAAAAGTTCCTGTAAGAATGGTAATATCTAGGTAGTAAAATAAATAGTTTTATGTCGATAGTTCATCATCAAAAAGAAGTGATTGGCTCAAAACAATGCTAGAATCCTCTGAAGTTTTCTCTTAGCGGCAGTTTCTTGTTTCTCGGGTACAAATAACTACCAAAAGCAGTAAACTGTAGTCTACTCAGACAGTAAATTACTGTGTAATATATGGAGCTGCGCAAAGCAGCAGAAGAGTCGAGGCATTCGAGGTTCTTGAGTGCTGTATCGGTGCCAGGACAGCATCCTGTAAGGAGATGGCAAGAAAAAGCCGTCAAGTACAGACAAGGCTTAAAAACAGTTAGGATTTAGTAAATTTTTCCTCTCAGATTTAGTAAATTCTTCCAGGCCAGTGTGGCAACCCTGCTTTCTGGTGATGTCTGAGTTTACACTGATAAACATCTAATATTGGTGTGCGTGTACTGGTAAGCTGTAGCCGAATTGTTCAGAGCTAAGGGTTCACGTAGGAGGAGGTACAAGAAGATTCTCTTTACTACAAATTGTTCATTTATTCTACGAAGTCTATATACATGATTTGAAAACAAATCCAAGAGGAGAACTTTACAGAGGTACTGCACGAGAGGAACTGCTTAAATTACTTCAAAATTTCGCTTATAAATGTTTGTTAATGTTCTTAGAAACACGTCTACTATATTAAATTTGTCTGAGTTCCACTTTCTGGCCCATTTCCACAAGACAAAGCATCATAAATTATAAACACGGAAATTTTGATACCAATAGACACATCAAAAGAATCAGATTTTTATGTTGATTTCAAATATATAAGTTGCATCAAGTTTAATCCTACCCATCGCTACGTGCCTGAGAAAAAAAAAGTTACGTGCCTGAGAAAAAGAGTTTTTCTCACAACTCTATTTTTTAAAACAACAAAATACTTTAGCGTAAAGAGCGATGCGTTGAGGAGGGGACAGCCCCTTTCATATACGGAATAATTTTTTTTTGTTTTAAGTTTTAATGTCGCTCCTTACTTTCAGTTTAAAAAAAATTGTTTTTTATTTAATACCGACATAAAATCAGTAAATCAGGAGTAGAAACTTAAAGGAAGAACAAAAATATCCACGCTAAATGTCATATCATCGGTCACTTCACGGGTCACTTGTGTCATTGATCCAATTGTAAGTTTCTTCAGTCATATTCTAATAGTTCTTTTATGGTTCCAAATGGAAGTTTGTGTTCACTTATCATTTTCATTTTAATAGAATAATCAAATTGAAATGTCACTGTCTGAAGTAACGCTTGCAACCTTGTTCGCAGAGAATTCGCAGTCTCTACACCTAAGCAACAAATTACATTGTTCTTGTTAAAAAAAAAAAGTAACTGACAACGAAAGGAGAAAAAAATATTACAGCAAAAATGTATATGTGAACAAAACCATTCTAAAAAAAAATAAAAAGTGAGGATTTTTCAAATATTTCGATGAACAAAGTCAAAGCATTTGTCTTACTTTATTTCCTAATTCAATCTTTTGTTTTTCTAAATTTCAGTTGACGAACTTTCAACCAATCTTAAAATCATTTTTTGAACTTTCCCTTAAAAAAAATGAAACATCCGAAGTTTCAACTTACTGGAAACTGAAGAAAACGATTTTACTTACTAATGCTCTTTGTAAAAACCTCTCAACTTCATTGGCTCTTTCCTTTCTAGACATACTAGGTCTAGAAGACCCTAGGGTATTTGGCTTACTAATTTCTGAAATATATCTCTGTTCTAATTCAAATACAATCATAACTAGTTTTGTCACATTCTGTTAGATCATTCATTTGCCCTCTCTTTTTCTCTCCTATACTAAGGATAGGCTTGATAAACCAACCAAAGTATATAAATTTTTCTTTCCGGTAGGCTCACTAAACGCACTTCCCATAGAAACGGCCCAATTAAATCCAATAAAAAGATACGAAAAGGGGTAAATTGGATCTTAACTTTGACTTGCGGTGGGTTTTATCAGTTGGTAATTTTTTTTTCTACTCATACACACGTCATTTTTCAAATTCATTTTATCAAAAACAAAAATTTGAATTCCTCAATGTCTTCTCAACTGACATATATCCACCCATAAGTAACTATTCATGCAATAACTTTATTACAGAGTCCATTACGACGATTGGTATGACAATTATAGATGTTTAGGGTACCCCTTTTCACTGCCAAGGCCTCATATTGAGTAGCAACAAAAAACACATCATCCTTCAAAAATGAATGAAATTAAAGATACTCTTTGTCGCAAATATTTGCATATCTCTCTCTCTCTCTGCAAATTCAGCATACTCTAACTAGCGCGCTACCTGCAGGGTTTCTGGGGCTCGGTGATCCACCGCCTACCCCATTCAGCGCCAAGTTCAGGCCTTCCTGATCCAGGATCCTTTGAGCTACACTCCTTCCAGGTTCCTCCTTATAACCTGGAAGCTGGTCCTTCGCGTACCTTTCCAGCCATCTTGGGGTCCCTTACCAGCTTCAGCACCACGTGTTCCAACGTGAATGTAATCCAAAAAAATTCCACTCCAGGTTCCTCCTTATAACTAGTGCAAATCTATTGTACTAGTGGCATGTTTTCTTTTCCAAGACTTACATTCAAAATTTTACAATGGGCTGGGCCTTAGCTAAGTTAAAGTCGAGTGAACGTCTGGGCACTAGCTAAATCTCTATTGTGAATAGGTTCGGTTTTAACCGATTCCCAAATTAGCTCTTGCTAAATTTCGGTATTAATAAATTATCATTGTGAATGGGCTTTTAATAATAGGGTTTCGGTTTTGAGTCCCACACTCCATATTTTTACGTCTTCACAACGCATAGATATTCGAAATATATTCTTATGGGATAAAGGTCGCTTATACGAGGCAAAAAATCAATATCAGACTATTTTACGTGTACAGGCGGACAAAGGATTTTATGAAAGGGGAGGGGGATCTTCTCATAAGTCAATATTTCCAAAGTTATAGTTTTAGTAAATCTACCCTGTTTTGTCTCATAGCTGAGAAGTTGTTAATTGAAATGTTTGGGGAAAGTTGTGCTGGGGGGGGGGGGGTCAAATCAAGTTTCTCTTATCCTCACAAAAGAGTATATGCTACGTTTTTTTAAGCCTGTAATCTGACGACTTGTGCTGCCAGCTGAGGTTATAAAACTCCAAGCTACTCATTTAAATTGATAACTCCTTACACGATCAGCTAACAGTTAGTCAAGCAATAATAAGTAATAAACTGTACAAAAACGTGCAGAAATTATTTGAAAAAAACTACGTTTTCTAAAGAGTTAAAGAGGCTGAGTTACAAGGTCGAACCTTAAAACGTACAGGACTTAGGAGGCACAGCTGGGGGGCTGCCGCCCCCCAAACCCCTCGCTTTCGCAGCCTTTAAATAAAAAAAAAAGTTTTTTAAACTGAAAGTAAGGAGCGACACTAAATCTTAAAACGAACAGAAATTATTCCGTATATGAAAGGGGCTGTGCCCTCCTCAAGGCCTCGCTCTTTACGCTAAAGTTTTTATTGTTTAAAAAAAAGAGTTGTGAGAAAGTCAAACTTTAGCGTAAAGAGCGAGGCGTTGAGGAGAGCACAGCCCCTTTCATATATGGAATAATTTCTGTTCTTTTTAAGATTTATTGTCGCTCCTTAATTTCTGTTAAAAAAACTTATTTTTTATTTAAACGGGGGGTAAAGCGGGGGTTTTGGGGGGCGGCAGCCCCCCAACTGTGCCTCCTAATCCCTGTACGTTTTAAGGTTCGACCTTGTAACTCAGCCTCTTTAACTCTTTAGAAAACGTAGTTTTTTTCAAATAATTAGGCTATAAAGCCCATCAAGTGCTATTCTAAATATTAAAATAACATCCGTTAATTGTGAAGCTTATCAATTTTGACAATAGGTTTTACAATCCGTATTTTGACGGCATGAATTTTATTTAGTGAATTGACTTTTATGAATTTTATTGTACTAGTTTGTGTTGCTAAATTTCTGTGTTATATTTGTATTATTATATTATCATGCCTAAAACGAAAAGGCCTGCCTCAGATTTTTGTAATTTTTAGTAAAAGCTAAAATAGTGTTTTCAGGGTTTTCACAGGAACTATTTTTGTTCAAGGATTCAAATGAGAAAAAATGGTAAAATTTGTACTGTATAGCGAGCTCAGAGTTGCCACCAGGTCAAAATAAAATGACTAAAGTATTGAGAAAGAAAAATCACTAAATGAGCGAAAATCACCAAATAAAATTTTGTCTGCTTTCTTTAAGCCGTAGAAAAAGTGCATTTTTTGATTATTCACGTCTTTAAGAAAAAACCTTATGGCAGTTTCGCTTAAGGAATAGGCGGTATTCTACATAGAACCCACAAGAACACATTATTTTTGCGTCATTCTTACGATCCTAAATAAATCACCAATAAAATAAGAAATCAATTGATTTTTTCAAAAAATCACTAGGAATAGTGGTAAATCACGAGGGATGGCAACATGAGGGGCGGCAACCCTGGCTGAGTAGTGCAACTAAATTTCGGTTTATTGTACATAAAATTGGGTCAGGTAGTTTTTGAGACAGAGGTATTAAGATTTTTTTCTATCCGGTTATTGCCTATTTCATGTATCTCCGTTGAAGTGCGAGCCTCTGCAAATGTAATCAGTGGTTAAAGATAGAAGAATGTATCTCATTTCTAGCTCGTTTAAAAAAAAAAAAAAATATTAGTTTTTTTTGTCCCAGGCATGGATGTGAGTATGCATATGTATTGTGATACATTTTACGCTGGTTCATATACAGTGAATAAAAATTTCAGTGAAATAAAATTCAAATAAATTAAACTTCCCTCCTGATTTTCAGGTATGTTACAGAGTTTTCCTTGAAGTGGGGCTCTTCGAAACCTTCAAAATTCCCGTTCAAGAGTTCTTCAACTTCTTTCACGCCTTAGAAATGGGATACAGAGAAAAACCTTGTAAGTACTCAGTTGCCCGAATGGCTCTTTATGTAACTAGGCTAAGAGCAGTGTTACCTTGATACATGTTTGCTTTAGACATGCGTTTTTACAGCTTATTATTTGAAAAAAACTACGTTTTCTAAAGAGTTAAAGAGGCTGAGTCACACGTTCGAACCTTAAAACGTACAGGGATTAGGAGGTACAGTTAGGGGGCTACCGCCCCCCAAATCCCCCGCTTTTGCAGCCTCTTTTGTTAAGGTTTTTATTTTGGGGGTCTTCCCCCCCCTCAACCCCCGCTTTTTACCTTGCAAAGAAATACTTTGCAACACGAACGAAGTCTGCTTGAATTTTTTACCGTAAGAACATCCTATTGCATCTCTTTGATAAGAAAGAGTACTGAGCCTGTTTGCTAGATTTTTTTTACAGGAGATTTTTCCCTAACCGATAACAGGCTATAATGTGATGAACTTGGTACGACCAACTTATTGCAGGCTACAGGACTTAAAAAACCTTAAAAAAAGAGGCTGCAAAAGCGGGGGGTTTGGGGGCGGCAGCCCCCCCAACAGTACCTCCTAATCCCTGTACGTTTTAAGGTTTGAACTTGTGACTCAGCCTCTTTAACTCTTTAGAAAATGTAGTTTTTTTTTAAAATAATTTCTGCACGTTTTTGTACAGTTTATTACTTATTATCGCTTGACTAACTGTTAGCTGATCGTGTCTGGAGTTAATGTTGGGGGGCTACCGCCCCCCCCCCAAACCCCTTGCTTTTGAAGATTCTTTTGTTAAGGCTTTTAATTCCTGAATACCTAATAAAATTTTAACAAAATTATTCTCAATTTATTAATTAATAAATAATTTATTTTTTAGCTATCTTTTAATTTATTATTCAAATTATTCAATTATTATTATTAAATTTTTTTTCATTTATTTTATTAATTAAATTAGTTTATTCATTATTTTCATTTATAAACTGTGCTCTTTACTTTATTTTAGTAAAAATAACATTTCAAAAATTACAAAATGATTGTACCCGTTACATTATTTATTTAAAATTTTGCACCCGGGGCAAGTGCTCTGTCCCCCCCCTATAACTGCCTCTGTTAGTACTTAATACTTAGACCACTATAATGACCAATCATCAAAGTACTTGAACTTAATGTTATGTAGTCTAAAGCAGGCAAGTACACAGGATTTTTTTTGGGGGGAGGGGTAATTAATACAAATTAATTTTAGCTGATAATTTGAATAAGGCGTGCTAAGAAATTGGCATTAACTTTCGTTCCTCTTTTTCTAAGTTTCAATTCTAAATATTTGTGTTGAGTTGTGGAGGCAAAATTTGCACCTTTAGTAAGGAGGGGATGGGGCTGGCCATATTGAGTTTAATCAGCTGCCAGTACAGTGAGAGTGGATAATTACGGGTCTTGTAGAATCCTTTTAAGCTTCGTTCTGCAGTGGTTCTGTGTAAGGACCGCTTCAGTTTGAATCTGAGTCAGGTTGGTTACACACTAGATCCCCCCCCCCCCCCCAAATAAATTTGAAAAATGCAGGTTTATGGTATTTTTGTTGAAGAAAAAAAAACTTAAGATTACAGGGGCCGGCTTTGATGCCCCCTGTGTACACGCCTGGTCATAAGGAATTTCCTTTAAAGTAAGGATTATGAAAATATGGACATAAAGGACAAGAATATTAAAAAAAAATAGGTCCATTCTGAAACCCATATTGTTTCTTACGCTCTTGCGATAAAACCGAAAGACGATTTAAAGCCCTTGCGATTAAACCGAAAGACGATTTAAAGCCCTTGCGATTAAACCGAAAGACGATTTAAAGCCCTTGCGATTAAACCGAAAGACGATTTAAAGCCCTTGCTATTAAACCGAAAGACGATTTAAAGCCCCTGCTATTAAACCGAAAGACTATTTAAAGCCCTTGCGATTAAACCGAAACACGATTTAAAGCCCTTGCGATTAAACCGAAAGACGATTTAAAGCCCTTGCTATTAAACCGAAAGACGATTTAAACCCCATGCGATAAAACCGAAAGACGATTTAAACCCCTTGCGATTAAACCGAAAGACGATTTAAAGCCCTTGCTATTAAACCGAAAGACGATTTAAAGCCCTTGCGATTAAACCGAAAGACGATTTAAAGCCCTTGCGATTAAACCAAAAGACGATTTAAAGCCCTTGCGATAAAACCGAAAGACGATTTAAAGTCCTTGCGATAAAACCGAAAGACCATTTAAAGCCTTTGCGATAAAACCGAAAGACGATTTAAAGCCCTTGCGATAAAAACCTGATCAAGGAAATGCTTCATTGTTCACGTAATAGCTTCAAGTTCTTATTCAGAACGTGGAATCACGCAGAGGGGCCTTCTGACCAAGGGTCCTTCAAACCAAGCTGGGACGATCCTTTTGCCAGGCCACCCCCTTTGCCAATCGTGAGCAGGTTTGTAATATGCTCAAATGAAAATCAAAATTGACCATCAAAACTAGTCTAGACTTGAGTCAAATTAAGTTGCAGCTTAAGAAAAAATTAATTGTCTCTTTTTAATACCTTTCCCTACTAGCATGGGAAAAGTCACCATTACGGGATCTAATTAATGACATTTTGAAGCCAATTTATTGGAACACGCAAATATGGCTGTCAACTCCCCCGTATGTTCCGAGATTTCAATGACTTATTAGAGGTTTATTTATTCGGTTCAAAGTGCCAGAATCCATCTCATTTAAGATTTTTTTTTTTCAAAAGTAACAAGATAGACACAAAAAAACCATCAGTCGCACTCTTAAAGTAAATTTGCTTCACACACAAGTAAGGAGGATATGAACATTTATTGGGACAAGAAATATTTTGGCGCCTCATCCAAAATGAATTACTACCTAAGTTAGGTATGACGCTGAAATTGAGAAATTAGGTGCTATGACGCTGAAAACATTAAAAAAAAGAAAAGAAAAAAAAGTCTAGATTGGCTTCTGGAGGGCTTTCTGGCATAAGGATTTTTCTTTAACCCCCCCCCCCCCCGCCCAAAAAACAGTAGGCATACCTAAAATCAGACAGTGAGCGGCTTACAATTCAGAATTAACCTAAGTAGCAATGAGAAAATTCCCAAACCACCGTTTTAGAAGCTTAATAAATACATACTAAAAGGTAACACAAATATTTGTATTTCTTCTAGGGGCCCTATTTATGAGGGGGGTAGGGAGAAATTTACCCACAAGATTTGTTTTGACCATTAAAATAATTTTTTTTTCTTTTTTTGGTATTTTCATTGAAAAATACGAAAGGCAAAGTTGGCCCTTCCCCTTAGACAAGGCCTTACGGAGAGGAGGGGTTAGGGGGTTTGTACCCCCCCCCCCCCCGAAATGTTTGTCTGACTCGTAAAAACGGAACAAAAATGGATACAAACAAATTTTGTATGCGTTTTTTAGTTTTTTTTGTGAACCCCCCCCCCCCCCCCGAAGGGGTTTTAGTAAAACCCCTCCGAATAAATCCTGAGTACGGCCTTGCCCTGAGATTCATAAAAAATAGTTTCTCATAGCACCAAGTCATCAACTGAATTATTACCTAACACGTTAAGACACTATATCTCCCCCTCTCTTTTTATTCGTCTATTATTTACGAGTTAGTGTTAGTGCGTATCTTCCTTCTCCTTTACAGGCTAAAGAGCCATTCTTTGATTTCTCTAAAATTGTAAAAAGGCAAGATATGCCCTTTCGTTTTGAGCAACATGATATTTTCAATTCACCGAATATAGAAAAAGTAACTGGGATGCTGAGAACGTAGTAACGTTATTACCGCTTTTTATAAATTATTAAATTAAAAAAACAAGTTTTTTTAACTGAAAGTAAGGAGCGACATTGAAACTTAAAACGAACAGAAATTATTCCGTATATGAAATCGGCTGTCCCCTCCTCAATACCTCGCTCTTTACGCTAAAGTTTTTTATTGTTTTAAAAATTAAAGTTGTGCGACAGATTCAAACTTTAGCGTAAAGAGCGAGATATTGAGGAGGGGTGAGCCCCTTTCATTTACGGAATAATTTCTGTTCGTTGTAAGTTTTAATGTCGCTCCTTACTTTCAGTTAAAAAAACTTGTTTTTTTATTTAATTTCTGAACGTTTTTGAATTAATGCAGGTTTTGATTTTGGCTCACCGGACATGAATAATTAAAACAAAATTTGCATATTAATTTTACTTTTTTGGTTAAATGGCTTTCTCGAAATTTTGTTCTGACGTAACTTACGAATTTAATTACGTAACGAACTTCTATATTCGTATGTTTTATTGCGTATATTAGGGAGTTTGCCCCCTAGTCAATATCTTGCTCTTTCAAACAGTTCGTGGTAACGAACTGTAAGTAAGGAGCGACCCGGCTAAATGGTAACCGAAACTCTAAAAAACGGAATTTTGATACCAATAGATACATCAAAAGAATCAGATTTTAATTTTGATTTCAAATATATAAGTTTCATCAAGTTTAGTCCTATCCATCAAAAGTTACGCGCCTGAGAAAATTTGGCTGATTTGAAAAAAGGGGGAAAGACCCCCTAAAAGTTATAGAACCTTAATGAAAAGCTCACCATCATATTCAGCGTATCAGAGAACCTTACTGCAGAGGTAAGCTCCTCTATCTACAAAATCTGGCTCCTGTCAAGCTCCAATCTACAAAAATGTGGAATTTAGCATTTCTTGCCAGAAGAAAGATCACGGATGCGTGTTTATTTGTTGTTTTTTTTCCAGGGGTGATCGTATCGACCTAGTAGTCCTAGAATATCGTGAGAGGACTCATTGGAACGGAAATTAAAAGTTCTAGTGCCCTTTTTAAGTGACCAAAAATGGAGGGCAACTAGGCCCCCTCCCACGCTCATTTTTTTCCCAAAGTCACCCGATCGAAATTTTAAGATAGCCATTTTGTTCAGCATGGTCGAGAATATGATAACTATGTCTTTTAGGATGATTTAATCCCCCGAAGTTCCCGGGGAGAGGGCTGAAAGTTATTAACTTTACCCAATATTAACATATAGTATTGGTTATTGGGAAGTATACAGACGTTTTCAGGGGGGGGGGTTTCTGGTAGTGGGGTGGGGGGGAATGGGTCGGGGGTTATGTGGGAGGACCTTTCCATGAAGGAAGTTTTCATGGGGTATGGACGTTGCTCTGAAGGGGGCGCCGGATTTCCCAGCATTATTTAAAAAAAAGATCAGAAATTATATTAAAAAAACA